>NC_012871.2:30447572-30662396 GCF_000003195.3 Sorghum bicolor
GACAAACTTCCATAAGATATCTATTATTCGTAATTGCTCACTGTCCATCTTGACTACCAACTTTTCAACTTATACCACTCGAAGACATGATATCTTAGCATGGGTATGCCTCCTCAGGTAGGAGTGGACCACCTTGATACTCAATTCTTTTCCCTGATGGTGCGGTTAAGAAAATTTTCCACTGGGTAGCATAGATCACTGCCTTGTGTGCACATAACCATCCATTGCCAAGAACCAAAGGAATATTGAGTGACTCTAGCACAATGAGGTTTACAGTGAAGTTTTCCTTCTTTATGACAAGATTGATATTTGAGCAAACCTGATCTGCCTGTATTTCTCCCATTGGGGTTTGAACTAACAAAGGCTTTCTCGTCGGACACTTCACCCGTTCGATTGTCTTTACCAAGTCAGTGGATATGAAAGAATGTGAAGCACTTCGGTCAAACAGAGCAAAAACTAGTACTGAGTCCACTTGAATATAGCCTCCCACCACTTTGGTGGCTCCTTGAATGTTATGCATATCCACATTGTTCAGTCTTCCATTGATATAATTTCGCTGTACTTTATTTCCAGGAGCGGGCTTCTTACGAGCTTTCCTTTTACGCTTCCGTCGTTGTGGATTTTGATTTGATTCGTTGTCAACTTGCTCTTCCATATTATTATTTTGATAACACTCAGCTTTGTCATACTCATAGCATCTTTCTTCAAAATCAAGATGATCATATTCTTCCCACCTATCCATGAGAGGTGTCATATTGTGCTCCGGATTCTTGGGACACTACACTCCCTGTCATCAAGTGACCAACGTCAGTAACACGGCAAGGATAGATGATCATAACCATAGAATATCTTAGAAGACAATTATCACTCCAAGCTAGTCTTAAAATGCATCACTCGTGATATCAAGGTACTTCCCCCCTTAAAATTAGATTGATTGGGGACACTAGGGACTAGTTCTCCTATCCTTTTTGGACGCCACACATCATAGTCTTTTACATTCGTGGTACCGAGTCTCTTGTTCCAACATTATCCAATTCTTCTCCATGTAACCCCTTTATTTAGGCTACCCCCCTTAATAAAGGTCATCTAGGGGACACAAGAAAGGTAGCTAGTATGTTTTCCAGACAAGTTAACTAACATTGAGAACTTATGACATCCCAAAGAGCTTCTGTGCAAGAGAACAAACATGTATCCTGAAATTTTCCCGCGATATGAAAAACACCAGCATAGAAAAACAGGTATAACTCCCATTCTGTTAATCCAATAGAGTTGTAGCTTATACCGTTAGAAAGATTATGAAATTCCCTACAACTTTCCTGTAGAAGACGTCCTTAGGTTCTGTATTTAGGCTCAGGTAAAACAGCCAAACATAATATCCTTCCTGATAATATCTCAGCAAGGATGCAGTAAATTCCAGAAATTATACCTCGAGCTACTTAACTCATATGGAGATGATCTTTATATTGTTGAAAAGCTTATGAAATCCTTTACAACTTTTGTATACAACTTTTTCCCAGATTCTGTCTTTAAGCTTGGCTGAGAATAGGAATTGCCAGATCTATCCAGATTTTGAAACAGAACAGAAACATCCAATTGTAAATATCATATCTCAGGTTCTACTTATCCAAATAAGTTCCAGCTTATACCGTTAGAAAGAATAGAAAATTGTCTACAACTTTTCTATAGAATACTCTTCCAAATTCTATAGTTATATATGTCTAAAACAGTAAGCAACCGAAACTGGTCCAGGTTCTTGACAGCACAGTCGTATCCTGTTGTGATTTTTGTAACTTCCAAACCATAACAGCTATGAGGGTGATTCTTGTGGTCAGAGAAAGATCTTGGAGTCTAGTTGTTTCCAGAAAAGTTTAGTAAACTTTGCACGATCAGATCTTGATATACACTATGATTATTGCAGACTGCTCCAGAAATCAGCAAAAGACAGAAACAGGATATAACTAAACCCAACTATTTATGTCATTACTCCGTATGCCTTAGTTCTATAAACTAAATGAAATTGTGAAGAACTTCACAAAATCATTACACTCATTACAAAGATCCAAATCAAACATAAACATAATAACAAGCAATTAAGCATTAAAGGTTCACAAGGCACACAAACTCAACTTTCGCTACTAGCGTTTTTATTACACCAGGGGACACGGACACCTATATCTTAGACTTAGTGTGGTTATCTTCACGATGCATCTGTTGCTTCTTTTGTGGACAAGAGCTTATATAATGTCCTTCTTGTTGGCAGTGATAACACCTTCTCTTAGCTGGTTCCTCTGTGATGTTATTTTCCACTGAAGTGTTGTTCGGTGTGTTATCAACTTGCATACTCTGATGGTTTATCTTTGCCTGGTTAGATTTCTTTCTACATTGCTTGATCCTCCGAGGTTGAAACTCTCTATAAGTAATTGTCCACCCATCTATGCATACCTCATGAGCAGTGGGATTAGCTTGGGGAATTTGTTCATCTCCAAGGTTTGAGTTTTCCTGACGAGAATTTGAAGCTACATGTGACATCTTGGGATTTGGGTGTTGATCACTTCCCAATCTCGGCTCTAGTGCTTTTGCCTTCCTCTTCTTATCCTCATTAGTCACACAAGTTGGTTTTGTCTTAACTTCCTTCTTAGATGACATATTCCGAAGACAAGGAAGACCATAATGCTCACAACAGTGGCATTGATCCTGATATCCTGATGTATTACTCCCAACGCTTCCATGATTTCTCATATTTTTCCAAGCTTCTGCTACTTGTCTCCTCACGGGTCCTGAGATACGTTGTTGAGAGTTCTTATTCTGAGTTATTCCTTCCACTACTTGTGTTTGCATGGCTAGAAGCTTCTCCATGTCGAATGCTTTTACGGTTGGAAAATCTGGGTGCTTTCGTTCCTTCTTGTCAAAGGTCTCCTCGTTATGATCCATCTAAAGAGACAAAGAGAGAGGATTTAGAATAGAGACAAGATTTTATAAAAGAACTAGGCAAGAGGTAAGCATAACTTTTAGCAACCATCAAGGTCAAGGCGAAAAGCAAGAAGTAAGCAAAGATAGAAGCATGCCAAAACGTCCAGTTCTAACTAGGCTTGCGTCCTACAGTCAGCATTGCTCTGATACCACTTTATAATACCCGATTTTAAGGACAAAACCAGATATACACTATATATGAGTTTTAGAAGTCAATTCTCATATATAGCTACAAATAAGGGGTAATATCAAAAGACAATGCATAAATATATAACGTACTTAGTATAAAAGAGATAACCTTTGATAACAAACAGCGGATAGACAACTCCAAACTTCGGGTATTAACTTCTCTCTACAGGATCCAACTGACTGGTTGATCACAAGCCTAAACTCCTCCTGAGGTTTGGGGGAAATAGCAGGAGTGAGTCCATGTCGAACTCAACAAGTATAGCAACTAGATTGTATAGCTCCCACAATCTCATGACCAATGTGACATAAATAATGTAAAGCATTAAACAATAAACAATGAGCATATTTAACACACAAGAATCATCATCGTCGCAGCAAGAATCCCCAAGGCCGCTCCTGACCGTGAGCTCGGCTAGTATACTAGTTTTTAACCCTCTGCAGAGGTTGCACATCTTTACCCATGAGTCATGATTTACCCTTTCGCCCGAGGTAGCTAATCTCTTAACCCCCTTCCTAGGGAGGTCGGCAGGGATCACTATGAAGTCTTTCAAAGGTTCGTCTAACAAGTTAGGGCCGCTTGGTTTCATTAGTCAGTCCGTGTGATTCACCCGCAGGAATCCACGGTCTGCTATTCCCCAATTGCGCCACAACGGGTAACCGCTAACGAGCTAGAAAAGTTACTCATACTTAACTAAAGCCAGAGCCATTATAGCCCTCATGGTTGCACTGTTGTCCCGGTTATCACTTACAGATAAATCATCAAGTGGCTAAAAAGTCATTTTGTCATTTATTACTTAACATTAATCTAGTCACAAGATCATGGTCACAGAAATAAAATCCAAATGCTATACTTGCCTTAATCCAAATGCTCTTGCTTATCCTTTTGTTTCTGCTGGTCTCACTTGTTGCCAAAGCTTTGATCTTGATCACTGAAACTGCTCTCCGTCTAAACTCGATCATCATCACACAAACAAACGGAGACAACATACACGAAGCAAACAAGGCTATAATTAGAACAGTACACCAAACATATAAAAAAAACAGTATGAAAAGTTTATAAAAAGATTCTACGCATCGTTACGATTTCATGGACGTAAAGATCGCGAAAATCGGGGTTGAAACGGAGAAGATATGAATTTTTTCCAGGATTTCCTATAGATAAATAATTAATTAAATGCTACTGCAAAAATAAAAGTTTCAAAATAGTGGAATAATATTTTTAACATGTAAAGCTCGTAAATACGAACCTAACGCAATTTGAATGGACCAAATCGGATTTAAAATGAGCATGTGATAAGCAATTTAAATCTGGTGGCAAAACTGTAAATACTGAAAACGTATTTTGATTCAATCCGGGAGCATTTACGTTTTCTACACAGCAAAGCGTATTGTGGAAAGGCGCCAGGGACCGCGGGTTCCAATCCCCAAAACTCCAGGGACTCTTTAGCAAGAGTGCCAGGCGAAGGGGTATGTCAGGTTCTCGGCCGTTGATCTTGAATCGAACGGTCTGGATTAGAAACTGGGGAGGGAGAGAGGGGTGTCCCGGCCGGAACAGTACCAACACGGCGGCGCCATGGCTGGGGCTCGCCGGAGCTTTGCCAGAAAGCGATTCGGGCCTCGGTTTTCGACGAGATTAGCACAGGGAGATAGAGAAGAGCGTTGCGAACTCACCAAGACCAAGATAGAGGGCGGGGACAGTCCGGAGAGATGAGACCACGCAGGGTGGCGGGCGGCGGTGTTCCTGCAAGCCATGGCCGAGTTAGCGAGCACCCCAAGCAGAAGAAAAAGAAGATAAGCGGCTCCGAAACTTCGTTACCCCGACGCGAAGCTCGACAAGGGCTTGAATTTGTCAACACTGCGGCGGTCAAGAAGCTTCACGGCGGCGGCAAGAGAGGGCTTCGGCGAGATCCGAAAATTGGTGATAGAGGTCACTAGGCTTCTCGAGTACGCGTTCAAGCGAAGGAAATATGTAGAGGAGGTTGCGCAGGTCTTATAGGGTGCACGGTTTGGCTCCAGAGCAAGTAAATCCCGGGAAGGTCGGGATTTGGCAACCGGGATGGAGTCCGGTTTGCTGCCGGCTCAAGGTAGAAGAAGGAAGGGACGGTGGGTCGCTGACGTGCGGGCCCGATTGATCAGTGACAGAGAGAAAAAGAGAAGGGAGAGGCGCGGGGCTGGGCTGGGGGAGAGAATGGGCCGGTTGCGCGTTTGGGCCGGGGGAAAGGGAGAGGGGGATGGGCCTTCGGCCAGAATAGAGAGAGGGCAGGTTTCCCTTTTTTTTTTTGTTTTCTTTTATTTCAAAGCCATTTCAAAAACAAGTTTGAAAATCATTTTAAAATCAGTTTAAATCCACACAATACAATGAAAATAATGCCCCAATATGAATGCACAACAAGTTGCTAAATTCTATGATAAGTTTTATTTTAATGAAGATTATTATTTCCATTGTTTCATGAGCACAAAAATTCAAAATTAAATTATTTTAGCTCTATTTTCCACAAAACAATTTTTAGGGTGTTACAGCAAGGCGTTCGGTGTTTTTAAGTCCTCCGAGTGTGACTCTCCGTTTTCTCAGTCATCCTGGGATTCGCTGGATGGCGTAGTCGGTGATTCTGGTCGCGCCTCCTCTTCGTGTATAACTATCTTTTCCCTCCACACCTGACTTGGTGCTACGGTCTCCTCAGGACAGTTCTATTCAAGCTGTATGTCTTCAGACCTTATCACTTCTCCTTCGTAGTCTACCCATCCGTCCTTGATGATTTGCCTCCTCTGGTTTCAGTTGTGTCGCCTTCTTCAGAGGAAAGTGTATGTGGACTTCTCCGGTTCCAATATAGATGATGGCTTTGATAGTGTTGAGGATCGGTCTTCCAAGGATGATGGGTGGATCGTACTCGTCTTCTCCCATGTCAATGACCTGAAAATCAGCTGGAGCTGAATATATGTTGGTTGTAGGGGCATGTTCCATGCAGGAGCTGATAAGTGACTGTGGCCATTATGTTGACGTCAGATCCGGTGTCATAGAGTGTCTTCTGAAAAGAGTATCTATTGATTGTGCACTTGATGCTTAGAACACCAGGGTCGTCCTTCTTGATCAGGAAAGGCGACTTGAGTCGACGATCTTGACCTCCTCTGACAAGGATCTAATGTTTTAAGTCTTCTGGACAAGACTTCTCACCGTCTTCAACCTTTAGGTGCATCATTTGATTAGGTGTGGACCTTGACGTCTGCACCTCTTGATACGGAGTCACCCATGTTCTTTGTTTTCCCAGCAGTTCGAAGTGCGGTGTTGGCAATATCCTGTTCAGTGTGTTTGTGCTCATAGATCCAGGTCCTTCACTTGGTGGAGTCTGGGAGTTGTAAAACTCCTCCATGTTTTGCTTGAAGTGTACCTGTTCATAGAGACAAGGCAGAGATCAAGTGCATGGGCCCTGTTGGTGGAAAACACCAAGAGAACCAAAAGTGTATTTGTTCTTCTCTAACCTTAAGCATAGTGAGCAAGACAAAGTTGATGGATCATGATTGTAGCATTTGTCAGATCAGATGGCTCAACCTAATGGAAAGATAATCTATTTATATTTATGTTTTGTTTATATCTTCCAAAGATTGAATGTGCAACATATTAGCTTATATGATTAGGAGTGTGGGATCACGAAGGTAGTACTAAGAACAAAGATTAAAGGACTAAACATGTTGAATTAATTGGGTTGGTTAATTTGGAGCTACAAATCATACATGTTTGTCTCTTCTATTCATGTGTATGCCAGAACCAAGGAGAAGCTTATGAAAGTGATAGTCGCGTACCTTAAGATGTTACCTTACTTGAAGAGTGATGGTATAGTATCACCTTGTGGAAGCTTTCCTTTCTTAGCGGTTGTGCATCGTGTTTGTGGTACCCTCCATAGATCAACTCTTTATGATGAATGAGCTATGTTCTTCTTGTGCAAATTGTTAAACTTCATGTGTCTCCTTTATCTCCAATGAGTTTATATCTCAGGACTTCCCAGGTTGATATTGAAAGTTTTCCTGCAGGGGTTAGTCCGACAAAATATACCAATGCCTACTCGAGCTGTTTTTAGTTCAGTAACCAAACTAGACTCCATGTCTAATCAGATTAAGGAAGGCTATTTAACCTAAACACCACGCTTAATTTAAAAGCCAATAGAAGTATGTACAGTACTTCCAAACTAACACTTACTAAGATAAACATAGGTAGCATGATGGCTTTTATAGAGATGTACTCAAATGGAGATGGAGTAGTGTGATTAGTATTTAACAAATTGAGCATGTCTCAAAGGTAAGGACAACAAATATAGCAACATGGCAAATGATGTTTTTATGTAAAGTACTCCCCCAAGCTTGAATTTTGCAAAATTCAAGATTGGATGAATTTAATTCAATGTTGCATGATGATTGGTCGGGCATACCTTGCGCTTGTCATTCCTCAGATCTTCTTGCTCCAATCCTAGAAAGGTTAGTGACAAGAATACCCGAAGGAATATTTCTACAATTATCTTTATATGCTCAATACACAAGGCAATGTTGCAAATAATTAGAAGTTCATGTTATGATCTGATAAGTGCTTGTTTTAGGACACTAAGCTTGTCCTTGGGAAACCATCAATTAACTCAACAAGATCTGCAATATTTATTATAGACATATGCATCGACAACCGCTCTTTTAAATTTGTTATAAATAGAAAGGAAGAGAGGGTTGGAGACCTCAAATGTGGTGATAGCACATGAATTTTTAATGCCCTCTACCCATTGATGTTGCTCTTCTCGATCCTCCTTATGGTCTTGGTGACTCTTATGCATGGAATGTCTAGAGAGATTCATAGGATTATCGGGAGGTTCAAGAGAAAGAGCATAGTAGAAATTATTAAGCTCAAGGATGGGATAGATAGCCGAATCATGGGATTGAAATGTTTGAAAATCGGCTATTGAAACTTCCTTTCCTTGTCTGGGAGATGATTCCTTCTCCATCTCTAGGAATTTTTTATGAATACTAGTGCAAGAAGGATGTCTATGAATGAAGACATACCTTGCTTTACTATTAGATAAAGAAAGAAAGACTCTACCAAAGGTTATATGATTAAGACCAATGTGAAAATATCGAGAAAAAACATGGTCTTGTAGGGTTAGTTTTAAACTAGAATTTATAGAAAGATTAACAGATTCCCTAGGTGTAGCTAAAAGTGCATTATCTTCTTGATTAAAAGATAGGACCTTGGCTATAGAAAAGGGTTGGTTTTGACCTATTGCAATCAACTCTGGGCACAAATCATAATTAGGGGCAGGACTTGTTGACTCCCATGGTCTATGGCTGGTCTCTGAAGGTGCAAAGAATTCAATAATAGGTATGGAATTTGAGTTATCCATAAAGATAAAAATAAAAAGATAAAAGAATAAAAGTATAAAAGTATAATACAAGATAATAGCAAGACTTAAAGTTATCTCAGCAAACCGTCTTTCTCCCCGGCAACGGCGCCAGAAATGCTTGTTGATATTTGGTAACGCAATTAGAAAATGATCCGCAAGCGCACGGATATCGGTGAGCATTTCACCCGTGAGGTTTTCCAGAGTTATCGTATTTATATTTTTACCACTGGGAGAAAGGGTGCATCTGACTAACCAAATCTATTGCTATTACCCCTTTAGGCTACAAAGAATGTCTCTCGATGTGAGTGATGTATAGAGAAGACTGCAACCGTAGTCTCGTTCTAACCTTGGTAAGGATAATCTACTGTTCTATTGGGGAGACTCACGGAATCTAGACAACACAAAGGATGTTCGACCCGCACCTATAACCCTACTCGTCCTGCTAACGAGATGTGATCTACAAAGGTATCTCGGAAATGTCACGTTCCTCGCTACTACCACGGTCCAGCTAGTCAGGGGATATCTATGAGTACCCTAGCCTAAACACCACATTTACGCTAGCAATGATTACTCTAATACTCAACAGGAAGAGATTGAAGTAAACTCATAAACCAAAGAACAATAAAACAAGAACTTACTAGTATTAGAAGTCGAATTACTGAAGAATCTTAGAAGCAAGCCTCGGGTTAGAAGACTTGATCCCGTAGGTACAACTCGGAGTAGACACCGACAGGCCGGCCTTCCTCCGATCCACACCTCCACTCTATCTCTCTCAATCTAGTAGAAACTAGAAGATCTATTTTTACTTTACATTGGTTGCTAAGCCTAAAAAGAAATATTATTTAGAGAAGAGGTTTTCCTTCGAGGGCACCCCTCAATCTCTATGATAATTTCTTGTCTTCTCCAGGGGCCAGAGGGGGTCTCCTTATATAGTCCTCCCCTTCTATGCATTTTTGGGTCGATAGGCGAGGTGGTACTATGTTATTCTGGATCCAATAGGTCGGTGGAACGTCGTGTGCGAAGAGAGTCCGGAACGGAGTCCAGAGGGGGGCGGGCGCCCAGGTCCTCAGTGCGGGCGCCCTGGGCCTAGCCCCTTTCGGGCTCCGCTTCCTTCCCGTGGCTTCTGGAGTCTTCTAGATGGTAGAAAATTGCGCGGTGGGTTGATATCTCTATGTAATCCTGACATGTGGGCTTTTCTTCCTTATTTCCTGATAACCCCCTGCAGAAATAGACAAACACCAAAACTCATGGAATTTTGTCAGATAAAACCCTAAGTCTAGATGTTGATTTCATTTGGATCCTTTTCTTTATTTATTTGATAATTAAATTTGATACTTAAGGACCGTCAACAAACTCCCCCAAGCTTACCTCTTGCTCGTCCCTGAGCAAGGATAGACTCAGCTATGGATCATAAGTAGTTGCAATATCTTTAAAAATTTGACGGTACACATGCTTTTAAATAAGATCTCATCTCTGGTTTAGAGTAAACTGTCAAGACTTAAAACTTACTTACTTTACCTTCACCATGGGACTTGTAACCGTCACTTCTGTCTTGAGTGGTTAAAAGATAGAACAGTCTAGTCAAGTGCCATGTCTCTCATTCTTGATCAGCTATAGCTCTGGGGTTTTTTTGCAGATTTTCAAATAAAACTCAGAGATTCCTTGTATGATTCTCTCAGGTCTCTCTTTTGTGGTATTTTTGGATCCTTACCAAGGCAGTGATGGTATATGCCTTCTCTCAAGATATGTAGTATTTGTGGTATGAAGCATAGTGACATTGTCTTCTCTCTCACCCTACTCTAATAAGGCTTTAATATCTGGAGCTCATAGGTGGGAGATAAAGTATACATACTTACAAGACATTTATTGCATAGTCAAACCATAGATCCAAAGAAACAAATCAATAAGCCAAATCAAGATGTGCATGTGTGGCGAATGAATGGTGTATGGTGATGATGGTGATAACAATGGTGGTGGAAGTCTAATTCTACTTTGCTCTTTGAGGGGATACATACCTTCCTTGCTTTTGAAACTTTATGAGGAGAATGAGATGCTCTTCTTTTTTTTCTCAGGTGGGTATCTTGCACCCCTAATTCTACTGTCGGACACTTGTCCATTTTTACCTCTCGTCTCACTTTTTCTTTTCTTTCGAGGTTCCGAGCACTTGCTCCTTTTTATTTCCTTGTATCTCTCTTTTTTTTCTTTTCTTTCTTTTTTTTAGAGCACTCATCTCCTGAAATAATATAGCAAGTGGTAGTAACCAGGATAACTCGAGCATTTATTTCACAGGGAATAACAGGGATAGGATAATATTTTTGGCTATTCTCTCCCGGATTAGGAGTAGAATAATTTTTGGGTGAATGTGGAGATGGAAATGAGTGGATATATGTGGATGGTACTTCCGGAGTAGAAGTAGCATGTATGAGTGAACGTGCAAGTGAATCTTGATTTAACCACATGGCAAGCTCCTAAGGGTCTACACACCTTGACCACACTCAATGCTCATAAGCAGTAAAAAGTAAATATGTGGCTCAAAGTCTAGCAAGCATGTATATATGGCTGTGGTAGGAATTTAAACTCTCATCATATAGGAACTCATCATGTGTTATTTTAAAGATTTTTAAAGATAAAATTCTCCAGAATTCTAGCATCTCTAGGAACAGATAAACAGCAGCTCAACCTTCCCATATCGTATCCGTTAACAACTTAGACTTCAGATCAAGTTTTTATCCCACAAGTTTAGGTCTAGAGCAAGCCTTAAATTATAACAGTTATATCTAAACTCGAGAGAGAACTTCAAATTTGCAAATTAGGCAGAGCAACTATTCATCATATCCATGCTTAAGTTTTATTATTAAGATTCAGATTAGCATAGCCACTTTATTAAACACACTAAGCAAAATATATATAAGCATAAAATCTTTATTTGGTTTTTTATAGTTATGTGTATTTATATTCTAATATAGTATAAGTATAAAGATAGATAGAAATACTTATCGAGATAAATGGGGGTGCTCTCCCCCAAGCTGAATTTTGACGTAATTTCTCTTGATGTAGCTAGGAGGTGGCAGAGGTGTGTTTGAAAGTCAGCAGTATTTTGACAGCGATTAGAATGTCCTCCGTCTGCTAGTCTTCTTGATTCTTAAATTCTGTGGAGCTCAAATAGACAACAAAGCTTGTGGAACTGATTAAGTGTTAGCATAAATATCTAGCCTTTATCATGTTGAGACTCCTTAATAAATATTACTCCCTGTTTTTATATTTTTGTTTTTATAAAGCAGAAAAATATTTATTTTATTTTTATGCCACCACAGTGAATGTACTTATGGGTTTTATGCCACTCGTATACTCACATGGGGCTTACTGTTTTTCATATTTTTATTTTCTTTTATTTTTAAGATAGTATGAATATGATTAACTAAGTAAACTATTTAAAATAATTAAAAGGGAAAGGATAACTACCAAGTTTACCTCTTGGCAAGGCGCTCGGTATTTTTAAGTCCTCCGAACGGGACTCTCCGTTTTCTTATTCGTCCTGGGATTTGCTGGGTGGCGTAGTCGGTGGTTCCGGCGGCGCCTCCTCTTCGTGTATAACTATCTTCTCTTTCCACACCTGACTCGGTGCTACAGTCTCCTCAGGACAGTTCTGTTCAAGTTGTATGTCTTCAGTCCTTATCACTTCTCCTTCGTAGTCTACCCATCCGTCCGATTTGCCTCCTCTGGTTGCGGTTTGTCTTCTTCTTGTCCTGACCTGCTTAGAATCTTCAACTATATAGTTAGGGTCAATAAAATAGCGGCGTACCTTCTCAGAGGGGAAGTGCATGTGGACTTCTCCGGTTCCAATGTAGATGATAACTTTGATAGTGTTGAGGAACGATCTTCCAAGGATGGTGGGTGGATCATACTCGTCTTCTCCCATGTCAATAACCTGAAAATCATCTGGAGCTGAATATATTGGTTGTAGGGGCATGGTTCCATGCAGGAGCTGATAAGTGACTACGGCCATTATGTTGTCGTCAGATCCGGTGTCGTAGAGTGTCTTCTAAAAAGAGTATCCATTGTTTGTGCATTCGATTCTTGGAACACCAGGGTCGTCCTTCTTGATCAAGAAAGGTGACTTGAGTCGACGATCTTGACCTCCTTGAACTGCAGTGACCATCTTAGCTGACTCTATCCACATTTGCTTGTTCTTGTTTCCTCCTGTTGGTCCTCTTTCTTGGTTGATGTTGGGGTTGCTCTGTAGTTTGTGTAGTCTTGTTCTTGAAGGAAAATCTCCTTCTTCCCCTTGATGTAGAAACTGATCTTGGCAGCATTAGCGTAGATGACACTTCTGGTGTTTAGGAATGGCCTCCCTAAGATGATGGGTGCCCTCTCCTCAGTGCCAGTCTCTATCACCACGAAGTTTGCTGGAGTGTACAAGGTACCAACTCGGACACAGAGGTTCTTCAATATTTCCTTTGGGAAACTAAGTGTCTGATCTCCATTGTGTTTGTGCTCGTAGATCCCGGTTCTTCACTTGATGGAATCTGGGAGTTGTAAAACGCCTTCACATTTCTCAAAATGTGTCCTTCTCATAGAGACAAGGCAGAGATCAAGTGCATGGGCTCTGTTGGTGGAAAACACCAACAGAACCAAAAGTGTATTTGTTTTTCTCTAACCTTAAGCATAGTGAGCAAGACAAAGTTGATGGATCGTAGCATTTAAAACATGTGTTAGATCAGATGGCTCAACCTAATGGAAAGATAATCTATCTATATTTATGTTTTGTTTATATCTTCCAAAGATTGAATGTGCAACATATTAGCTTATATGTTTAGGAGCGTGGGATCACGAAGGTAGTACTAAGAACAAAGATTAAAGGACTAAACATGTTGAATTAATTAAATTTGGGGTTATAAATCATACATGTTTGTCTCTTTATTTATGTGAATACTACAACCAAGGAGAAGCTTATAAAAGCGATAGTCAAGTACCTTAGAATGTTACCTTACTTGAAGAGTGGCGGTACAGTATCACCTTGTAGAAGCTTTCCTTTCTTAGCGGTTGTGCATCGTGTTTGTGGCACCCTCCATGGATCATCTCTTATGATGAATGAGCTATGTCTTCCTTGTGCAAATTGTTAAACTTCATGTGTCACTTTCTTCATCTCCAATGTGAGTTTATCTCAGGACTTCCCAAGTTGATATTGAATGTTTTCCTGTAGGGGTTAGTCCGACAAAATATACCAATGCCTACTCAAGCAGTTTTTAGTTCAGTAACCAAACTAGACTCCATGTCTAATCAGATTAAGGGAGGCTATTTATCCTAAGCACCACGCTTAATTTAAAAGCCAATAGAAGTATGTACAGTACTTCCAAACTAACACTTACTAGGATAAACAAAGGTAGCATGATGGCTTATAAAGATATACTTAAGTGGAGATGAAGTAGCGTGATTAGTATTTAACAAATTGAGCATGTCTCAAAGGTAAGGACAACCAACGTAGCAACATGGCAAAAGATGTTTTTATGTAAAGTACTCCCCCAAGCTTGAATTTTACAAAATTCAAGTTTGGATGAATTTAATTCAATGTTGCATGATGATTGGTTGGACATACCTTGTGCTTGTTATTCCTCAGATCTTCTTGCTCCAATCCTAGAAAGGTTAGTGACACGAATACCCGAAGGAATATTTCTATAATTATCTCATATGCTCAATACACAAGGCAATGTTGCAAATAATTAGAAGTTCATGTTACGATCTGATAAGTGCTTGTTTAAGGACGCTAAGCTTTGGGAAACCATCAATTTATGTCAGTGAAGTGGTTTCCCCTCCAACGCTGACCTATATCGAGATCTGCAATATTTATTATAGACATATGCATCGACAACCGCTCTTTTAAAGTTTTTATAAATAGAAAGGAAGAGAGGGTTGGAGATCTCAAATGTGATAAGGATGGAGAGACTAATTGATTGGAGAGATGTTTTATATGAGCAAGGACTGGGTAAGGTATTTATGAAATAACTTCCATGCTCACTGTTGTTTCTCTCATTCTCAAACTCCAAGGATGATTCTTCATGAATGCTTAAAATTCCTCTAGGATTGTCTCTCAAGTTTGTTTTATCTATCCATTCAATGGTGATAGCACATGGATTTTTAATGCCCTCTAGCCATTGATGTTGCTCTTCTCGATCCTCCTTCTTATGCATGGGATGTCTAGAGAAATTCATAGGATTATCGGGAGGTTTAAGAGAAAGAGCATAGTAGAATTTATTAAGCTCAAGGATGGGATGGATAGCCGAATCATGGGATTGAAATGTTTGGAAATCGGCTATTGAAACTTCCTTTCCTCGTCTGGGAGATGATTCCTTCTGTATCTCTAAGATTATTCTATGAAGACTAGTACAAGAAGGATGTCCACAAATGAAGACATACCTTCCTTTACTAATAGATAAAGAAAAAATGACTCTACCAAAGGTTATATGATTAAGACCAATGTGAAAATATCTAGGAAAAACATGGTCTTGTAGGGCTAGGTCTAAACCAGAATTTATAAAAAGATTAATAGATTCCCTAGGTGTAGCTAAAAGTGCATTATCTTTTTGATTAAAAGATAGGACCTCGGCTATAGAAAAGGGTTGGTTTTGACCTATTGCAATCAACTCCGGACACAGATCATAATTAGGGGCAGGACGTGTTGACTCCCATGTTCTATGGCTGGTCTCCGAAGGTGCAAAGAATTTAATAATAGGTATGGAATTTGAGTTATCCATAAAGATAAAAATAAAAAGATCACAGAATAAAAGTATAAAAGTATAATACAAAATAATAGCAAGACTCAAAGTTATCTCAGCAAACCGTCTTTCTCCCCGGCAACGGCGCCAGAAATGCTTGTTGATATTTGGTAACGCAATTAGAAAATGATCCGCAAGCGCACCGATATCGGTGAGCATTTCACCCGGGAGGTTTTCCAGAGTTATCGTATTTATATTTTTACCACTGGGAGAAAGGGTGCATCTGACTAACCAAATCTATTGCTATTACCCCTTTAGGCTACAAAGAATGTCTCTCGATGTGAGTGATGTATAGAGAAGACTGCAACCGTAGTCTCGTTCTAACCTTGGTAAGGATGATCTACTGTTCTATTGGGGAGACTCACGGAATCTAGACAACACAAAGGATGTTCGACCCGCACCTATAACCCTACCCGTCCTGCTAACGAGATGTGATCTACAAAGGTAACTCGGAAATGTCACGTTCCTCGCTACTACCACGGTCCAGCTAGTCAGGGGATATCTATGAGTACCCTAGCCTAAACACCACGTTTACGCTAGCAAGTGATTACTCTAATACTCAACCGAAAGAGGATTAAAGTAAACTCATAAACCAAAGAACAATAAAACAAGAACTTACTAGTATTAGAAGTCGAATTACTGAAGAATCTTAGAAGCAAGCCTCGGGTTAGGAGACTTGATCCCGTAGGTACAACTCGGAGTAGACACCGACAGGCCGGCCTTCCTCCGATCCACACCTCCACTCTATCTCTCTCAATCTAGTAGAAACTAGAAGATCTATTTCTACTTTACATTGGTTGCTAAGCCTAAAAAGAAATATTATTTAGAGAAGAGGTTTTCCTTCGAGGGCACCCCTCAATCTCTATGATAATTTCTTGTCTTCTCCAGGGGCCAGAGGGGGTCTCCTTATATAGTCCTCCCCTTCTATGCGTTTTTGTGTCGATAGGCGAGGTGGTACTATGTTATTCTGGATCCAATAGGTCGGTGGAACGTCGTGTGCGAAGAGAGTCCGGAACGGAGTCCAGAGGGGGGCGGGCGCCCAGGTCCTCAGGGCGGGCGCCCTGGGCCTGGCCCCTTTCGGGCTCCGCTTCCTTCCCGTGGCTTCTGGAGTCTTCTAGATGGTAGAAAATTGCGCGGTGGGTTGATATCTCTATGTAATCCCGACATGTGGGCTTTTCTTCCTTGTTTCCTGATAACCCCCTGCAGAAATAGACAAACACCAAAACTCGTGGAATTCTGTCAGATAAAACCCTAAGTCTAGATGTTGATTTCATTTGGATCCTTTTCTTTATTTATTTGATAATTAAATTTGATACTTAAGGACCGTCAATAAGGAGGAATGACGGTCATTAGGAATGAGAAGAATGAACTCATCCCTCAACGAATTGTCGCTGGGTGGCGTATGTGTATTGACTATCGAAAACTCAACAAGGCTACAAAGAAAGATCACTTTTCGTTACCCTTCATTGATGAAATGTTGGAACGGCTTGCAAACCACTCTTTCTTTTGTTTCCTTGATGGTTATTCTAGATATCACCAAATCCCAATCCACCCAGATGACGAAGAAAAGACTACCTTTCCAGGCCCGTATGGAACTTATGCATACCGACGAATGTCATTCAGATTGTGCAATGCTCCAGCTTCTTTCTAATGGTGCATGATGTCTATTTTCTCGGACATGATTGAGAAGATCATGGAGGTTTTCATGGATGATTTTAAAGTATATGGCAAAACCTTTGATCATTGTTTGGAGAATTTAGATAGAGTCTTGCAGTGATGTGAAGAAAAGCACTTAATCCTGAAGTGGGAGAAATGCCATTTTATGGTTCAGGAAGGAATAGTGCTAGGACATAAAGTGTTCGAATGTGGTATAGAGGTGGACAAAGCAAAGATTGAAGTTATTGAAAAACTTCCACCTCCCACGAATGTGAAAGGACTCCGTAGCTTTTTGGGACATGCAGGGTTCTATAGACGCTTTATCAAGAATTTCTCTCAAATCGCTAGACCCCTAACTAATCTCCTAGCTAAGGACGCACCTTTCATCTTTAGTGATGAGTGTCATGAATCTTTTCAAACTCTTAAGAAAGCACTCATCTCAGCCCCAATTATCCAACCACCTGATTGGAATCTTCCTTTGGAGAACATGTGTGATGCTAGCGATTTTGCGATTGGTGCTGTTTTAGGACAAACCAAGGATAAAAAGCATTATGCCATATCCTACGCTAGCAAAACCTTGTCCGGACCACAGCTCAATTACACTACAACTGAAAAAGAGCTTTTAGCTGTTGTCTTTGCTGTAGACAAGTTTAGATCTTACTTAGTGGGGGCAAAGATAATCATCTATTCAGACCATGCTGCTCTCAAGTACCTCCTCACTAAGAAAGATGCTAAGCCTCGTCTAATTCGATGGATTCTTCTACTCCAAGACTTTGACATAGAAATCCGAGATAGGAAGGGAGTAGAGAATTCCGTAGCTGACCACTTGTCTAGGCTTCAATATAAGGAAACACCTGATGAGCTTCCCATAAATGATTACCTAAGGGATGACACCCTACTTAGGATAACACACGCAGATCCATGGTACGCAGACATCGTAAACTTTATAGTAAAAGGCTATGTCCCACCTGGTGCAAACAAAAGGAAGTTGCTTCATGATAGTCATTTCCACCTTTGGGATGAGCCATATCTTTTCCGAGTCTATGCTGATGGACTCTTGAGAAGGTGTGTTCCTATGGCTGAGGCTACTCAAATTATGGAAAGATGCCATGCCTCGCCATATGGAGGACACTATGGAGCATTCCGGACACATGCTAAAATTTGGCAAAGTGGTTTTTTCTGGCCAACGATGTATGAAGATACAAAGGACTTTGTCAGGAGATGCCACCGATGTCAAAAACATGGGAATATCAACTCACGAAATGAAATGCCTCTCACAAATAATCTTCAAGTTGAACTTTTCGATGTATGGGGCATTGATTTCATGGGACCATTCTCTATGTCTGGGAATTGTGAGTATATCTTAGTAGCTGTGGACTACATGTCCAAATGGGTAGAAGCCCTACCTTGTCGATCAGCTGATTCAAAACATGCCAAGAGAATGTTCCATGAAGTAATCTTTCCTCGCTTTGGTATACCCCGGATAATCATAAGCGATGGAGGTTCCCACTTCATCGACAAAATCTTCCGGAAGTACCTAGCCAATCATGGAGTTTGACACAATGTCGCAACACCATACCATCCTCAGACTAGCGGTCAAGCCGAAACATCTAACAAACAAATCAAAAATATTTTATAAAAGACCGTAGATGAGATGGGTAAAGGGTGGAAGGACAAACTTCCTGATGCACTTTGGGCATATAGAACTGCATTCAAAACACCCATAGGCATGTTACCTTATCAACTTGTATATGGAAAAACTTGTCATTTGCCTGTGGAAGTAGAGTTTAAGGCTCATTGGGCACTCAAGAAATGGAACATGGATCTCCACCTCGCTAGCGAGAATCGTCTGATGCAACTATCTGAGCTAGAAGAATGGAGAGAGAAAGCCTACCACAATTCAAGGATCTATAAAGAGAGAACAAAATGATGGCATGATAAGAGAATCAAGCACAAGGAGTTTAAGCCTGGAGATAAGGTTCTACTATTCAATTCAAGAGTTAAGCTCTTTGGGCATGGTAAGCTACGAAGTAAGTGGGATGGACCTTACAAGGTTATTGACATTTGAACACATGCAGCCATTACCATCCAAGACGACATAGGTAACACTTTTAAGGTAAATGGTCAACGCTTGAAAATCTATCTCGAGCCACAAAACAACCTGGTAGAGGAACTTGATATGATTGAGTTCATAGAATTCTCATATTAAGCTCTCATAAGCTCTAGACAATTACCTAACCCTTAACATGCTCCACGAGTTTTGTTGTCTATTTGGGTTGTGCAGGATTTCGAGGCTTAAGAAGAGTGAGACCGAACATGAAGGCCACAAGAGTGAACGACTATGTCAACATCCAGCTTGGGGGAGGCAGTCCCACGTGTATCTAGATAAGTATTACTTTTTCTTTCTTGGTTTTATTTTCTAGTATTCAGAAATAAATAAAAATAATGCATAATCATGAAACCAAACAAAGTTTTTCTTTTGAGTAATATATAATAGTTTTGTGTAATCCTAAGTTTTAAATAAAATAAAAAGAAAGTTTGATCCAAGTCTAGGTAATTGACAAACATGATATGAGAAGGTCTGAGCTACTATTTATCTTGTTCCAAGTTTTCCTAGAGTTCTGGAGATTTTATCTTTTGAAAATCTAAAAATTCAAAAAAAATGAGATCCTGTTTGACATAATACCTAGAGTCTTATAAGATATAAATATTAAAACTGTGGGCACTTGCTTTGTTCAAGCCATTGTTAATTCTTGTTGTTTTGGTTGAGAGAATTATCATGCTACAAAGATCAAGATCTTTTTGTTTTAAAAATATAAAAGATTCACTCTTCCGAAGTATTATTGTGTTAGAGGCATGGGACTATGCAAAAATTTGATTCAAAAGAAAGAGTGAGACGAGAAGTAAAAATGGACAAGTGTCCAAAGTAGAATTAGGGGTACAAAGATACCCACCTGAGTGGAAAAAAATGGACACGTGTCCGATAGTAGAATTAGGGGTACTTGGTGCCCATTTAAAAAAAAGACAGAGACTGAAGAAAAAAAAAAGAAAAAAATGATAGCCCATGGTCCCTCTAATAAAGCAATATGCCAGTAAGAGATGACAAACTTTTCAAAAAGGTCAAAGGTCTTGATCTAGGAGTATGACATTCCTCTCCCTTGCTCCGAGCATTGACATAGCAAAATGCAAAGTAAGTATGCTAAAACTTTTAAAGCTCTATTTATATATCTTTCGAGAAGAAGGCAATGCCTCAGTTTTATTTTGCAGACTTATAAAAAACTCCAGAACAAAGGTAAGACAAAAGAACTTGAGACATAGTGCATGACTTGATCGTTCTGTTTTCAATCACTTAAGACCTTAGTTATAACTTAAAAATCCTATAGTAAGAGGCATAAAAGTAACCCCTATTTTCTTGCTGATTTTAGCTTTGCTCAGGGACGAGCAAAGGTTAAGCTTGGGGGAGCTTGTTGACGGTCCTTAATGCTCACATTTAACCGTCAACTAATCATAGAAAAGGATCCAAATGCAACCAACACCTAGACTTAGGGTTTTATCTGACAGAATTCCATGAGTTTTGGTGTTTGTCTATTTCTGCAGGGGGTTATCAGGTAATATGGAAGAAAGGCCCACATGTCAGGATTACATAGAGATATTAACGTGCCGCGCAATTTTCTACCATCTAGAAGACTCCAGAAGCCACGGGAATGAACGGGAAGGCAATCGGGCTCGGAGGCAGGGCGCCCGACCTACTCTCCTGGACGCCCGCCCTAGAGTTCTGCCCAAACACGTCCAAACTCGCGGATCGTGCTCCACCGACCTAAAGGATCAAGGAAAACCGTGCGATTAATGTCGGTTTGATCCGACGGCCCAGATTCACCTAAAAAGACTATATAAACAAGGCCCCCTAGCCCCTGGAGATCATACCTCTTCTACAGAATCAAAGTTAGGGTTTCAATTCTTCATCCAAGTAGAGAGGATCCCTCTAGTTCTTCTAGTTCTACCTCTAGTTCATCTAGTTCTAGTTCTAGTTCATCTAGTTCTAGTTCTAGTTCTTCTAGTTCTAGTTCTAGTTAGTTCTAGTTGTAATCTAGAAAATAGGGAGAGAGAAGAGGAGAGCGGAGGAGGAGGAGCCGGATCTGTCAGATCTTCCTCAACATTGTACTTTTGCAGCAACTGGTTCATTCTTCATCGTTCTCCAGGTTCTTCAATTCATAATCCTGAGTTCTTTAATTACTTTTATTTACATTCAAGTTATTTATTGGATTCCCGCTTACATCAAGTGCTCTAATCTTTGCAACATTAGAGTAGTAATTAATAGATTAGATGTGGTGTTTAGTCTTGCAATTACCTGGAACTGCACCCAATCCTGCGGATTGTTGTGGTAGCCTTAGGGTAGTGACAGCCCTAACGGTCGACGTATTCCACCTCGTTCGGATCGGTGTTTGTAGGACCGTAGTCAGACCTTCCTAGCCTCCTTCTCATCTCTTTCTGTGGTTAGTGCTCTGATGTCCCAATATAAATAATCTTTGAAGTAATTCTTGATTTTTAGACCAGCTATCAGGAAACTTCCTCTCATCCCACCAAAAATAATTATATAGTTATCCTTGGGCGATCTTGGATCTTAATTAGTACACTCACGTTCTCTGTGGAAAATCGATACTCTGAATACTCTTGGGTGAAAGCTACATCGGTATCCGTGCGCTTTTGGATTTTTCTATTTGCGTTTAAAATACCCAACAAGAGTCTTTTATTTTCGGTTCATGACGGGTAAGTCTAGCTGAGTACATTCTCATACTCAGGGTTCCATTCTCATGTTGTTTTTTTAGATGGTCAGATATACTATGGTTATTCCATTCACTGCTTGTACCCAGCAATAGGTGATGACTAGACCAAGGGCGATGGTTACTCTGCTTCTTCTTTTGCTGTTGTGGGAATGACTGAACTATGGCACTGTATCAGACTAAGCGTGTGTGCTATTTTAAAACTATGATGCTTCCGCTACTCTTGAACTTGGTTTGTAATAACTATATTTGAACTCTGATGTAACCTCTGAATGTTGCGAACTTTATGTATTTGTGGATGGTGATGGCTGGACTTATTACGATCTTGGCTGTATGTTCGATTGTGGATTGAAATCCTTTGAGCTTTCACGGACTATCAGGATTATATGGGCTTAAGCTTGGCAAGTTGACTGTGTAAGTGGTCGCTATTGTTGGGTATTCTTAACATCATTACCAAAAGTAGACTAAGTTCTCTAAATCTAGTAACGGTGCCAAAAATGCCAAACCTATCCCTCACACCACTTAAGCTAAGTTGTCAACCCCAGCATGATATAAGAGACGCGGTATTTGAAATATGCAATTGCTCTTCTAAATAAACAATGAATGGGATCTGCAAGCTCACAGATTAATACTGATGTAGCATTTTAACCAGGAAGTATTCCAGGTATCGTTATTTATATTTTTACCACTGGGAAGAGATTAACAATCATCAATATTGATTACAAAATAGAATATGAGATTGAGCATCTATCATTGCATGTATAATTGAGAACATTATATCTAACTCTTCATACAGGGATAAGTGTCACATAAAAGATATATGAAATAATAATAGTGACAAGGATAACTAATCTGATCTAGCCACATAATAAATATGATAAGCACCTCAATTAGATACTCTAGAAAGTCATTAGCATGGTATTAGAACGAACTACAAGAATATTCCCTAAGTTATTCTTAACTATATAGTCTAGCATTATCATAGTTAGTGCAAGCATACTTAGCAATCATTGGGAGACAAGACTACGCCCATGCATAGTGATATTAGCAAGGTAAATGAGAAGCATAGCAATCACTCCCCTGTAATAATGTTGCTCTGCCAGCCCAATACACGAGAGGGGGACTATATAAGAAACAATGAAGCTGTCACTATCACGAACTACCCCACGATCTGGCATATTGGGTACAATTGTAGATAAATATGGTATAAGCACCACGCCTACACAATATCTATCATTTACCCATGGATGCGATGGATAAACGCTATACGATCCTAAGCATGTATATAAATCCAATCTAACTAAGCCAAGTACATAACTATGATAAACTAAGAACAATATAATCTTGAATATAAGCAAGTAGAGCAAAGTCATAAGCAATATATTGAAGTAGAACAAAGTCATATTCATAATATTGAAGAAGAAAGATAATTATAAAGTAATTAGAAGCACAATTAGAGAATTACCAAGAATCCTCCTGACAGATCCGGAAACCAATCGAAGATTGACTCCTTCTAGTTCTAATCCTATGTAGCTATGCTAATCTAGATATCTAATTGATGTGGTGGCTCTAATCTTGATCAGAGGCTTCTTCTCCCTTGAAGAACAATAAATTAGGGTTGAGAGGCTCCCTCCTCCAGGGGCCAGGGGGTCTGGTTTTATAGTCCCTTCAAGTGAATATGGGCCATTGGATCAAACCGACATAGATTGTATGGTTTAGATTCATCCTTTAGGTCGGTGGAGATCTCCCACGAAGCAGAGTCCTGATTGGACTCCCAGAGGGGGCGGGCGCCCAGGGCAGGAGGGCGGGCGCCCTGCCTCTGGCCCCGTTTCGCCTCCGCTTCGGTCTCGTGGCTTCTGGAGTCTTCTAGATGTAAGATAATTGCGCGGCACGTTAATATCTCTATGTAATCCCGACGTGTGGGCCTTTCTTCTGTATTTCCTGATAACCCCCTGCAGAAATAGACAAACACCAAAACTCGTGGAATTCTGTCACATAAAACCCTAAGTCTAGATGTTGATTTCATTTAGATCATTTTCTTTATTTATTTGATAATTAAATTTGATACTTAAGGACCGTCAACAAACGCCCCCAAGCTTACCTCTTGCTCGTCCCTGAGCAAGGATAGACTCAGCTATGGATCATAAGTTGTTGCAATATTTAAAAAATTGAGGGTACACATGCTTTTTAAATAAGATCTTATCTCTGAGTTAGAGTAAACTGTCAAGACTTAAAACTTACTTACTTTACCTTCACCATGGGACTTGTAACTGTCACTTCTGTCTTGAGTGGTTAAAAGACAGAACAGTCTAGTCAAGTGCCATGTCTCTTATTCTTGATCAGCTATAGCTCTGGCGCTTTTGCAGATTTTCAAATAAAACTCAGAGATACCTTGTATGACTCTCTCATATCTCTCTTGTGTGGTATTTCTGGATCCTTACCAAGGCAGTGATGGTATATGCCTTCTCTCAAGATATGTAGTATTTGTGGTATAAGGCATAGTGACATTGCCTTCTCTCTCACCCTACTCTAATAAGGCTTTAATATCTGGTGCTCATAGGTGGGAGATAAAGTATACATACTTACAAGACATTTATTGCATAGTCAAACCATGGATCCAAAGAAACAAATCAATAAGTTTAATCAAGATGTGCATGTGTGGCGAATGAATGGTGTATGGTGATAATGGTGATAACAATGGTGGAAGTCTAATTCTACTTTTGCTCTTTGAGGGGATACATACCTTCCTTGCTTTTTGAAACTTTATGAGGAGAATGAGATGCTCTTCTTTTTATTTTCTCTCAGGTGGGTATCTTGTACCCCTAATTCTACTGTCGGACACTTGTCCATTTTTACCTCTCGTCTCACTTTTTTTTGTTTCGAGGTTCCGAGCACTTGCTCCTTTTTATTTCCTCGTATATATTTTTTTTCTTCTTTTTTTAGAGCACTCATCTCTTGAGATAATATAGCAAGTGGTAGTAACAAGATAACTTGAGCATTTATTTCACAAGGGAAAAACAGAGATATTTTTGGCTATTCTCTCCCGGATTAGGAGTAGAATATTTTTAGGTGATTCTGGAGATGGAAATGAGTGGATATATGTGGATGGTACTTCCGGAGTAGAAATAGCATATATGAGTGGATGTATGTGGATGCGTACTTCCGGAGTAGCAGCATGTGTGAGTGAACGTGCAAGTATCTTGATTTGACCACATGACAAGCTCCTAAGGGTCTACACAGCTTGACCACACTCAATGCTCATAAGCAGTAAATAGTAAATGTGTGGCTCAAAGTCTAGCAAGCATGTATATATGGCTGTGGTAGGAATTTAAACTCTCATCATACAGGAACTCATCATGAAATATTTTAAAGATTTTCAAAGATAAAATTCTCCAGAATTCTAGCATCTCTAGGAACAGATAAACAGCAGCTCAACCTTCCCATATCGTATCCGTTAACAACTTAGACTTCAGATCAAATTTTCATCCCACAAGTTTAGGTCTAGAGCAAGCTTTAAATTATAACAGTTATATCTAAACTTGAGAGAGAACTTAAAATGTGCAAATTAGGCAGAGCAACTATTCATCATATCCATGCTTAAGTTTTATTTAGATACAGATTAGCATAGCCACTTTATTTATTTATTAAACACACTAAGCAAAAGATATATATATATATAAGCACGAAATCTTTATTCGGTTTTTCTTAGTTATGTATATTTATATTCTAAAATAATATGAGTGTAAAGATAGATAGATAGAAATACTTATCGAGATAAATGGGGGTGCTCTCCCCCAAGCTGAATTTTGACGTAATTTCTCTTGATGTAGCTAGCAGGTGGCAGAGGTGTATTTGAAAGTCATCAACATTCTGACAGCGATTAGAATGTCCTCCATCTGCTAGTCTTCTTGATTCTTAAATTCTGTGGAGCTCAAATAGACAACAAAGCTTATGGAACTGATTAAGTGTTAGCATAAATATCTAGCCTTTATCATGTTGAGACTCCTCATTAAATATTACTCTTTGTTTTTATATTTTTATTTTATAAAGCAGAAAAGAAATTTTTATTTTATTTTTATGCCACCACAGTGAATGTACTTATGGGTTTTATGTCACTCATACTCACATGGGGCTTAGTATTTTTTAACATTTTTATTTTCTTTTCGAGATAGCATGATTAACTAATAATCTATTTAAGGAAAGTAAATAATTAAAGAGAAAAGATAACTACCAAGTTTACCTCATGGCAAGGCGTTCGGTGTTTTTATGTCCTCCGAACGGGACTCTCCATTTTCTCAATTGTCCTGAGGTTCGTTGGGTGGCGTAGTCGGTACTTCCGGCGGCGCCTCCTCTTCATGTATAGTTATCTTCATTTTCCACACCTAACTTGGTGCTTCAGTTTCCTCTGGATAATTCTGTTTAAACTCTACGTCTTCTGACCTTACAACTTCTCCTTCATAGTCTGCCCATCCGTCCTTGATGATTTCCCTCCTCTGGTTGCGGTTGCGTCTCTTTCTGACCTGCTTAGATTCTTCAACGATATAGCTAGGGTCAGTAAAATAACGGCGTACCTTCTCTGAGGGGAAGTGCATATGGACTTCTCCGGTTCCAATGTAGATGATTGCTTTAACGGTGCTGAGGAACGGTCTTCCAAGGATGATGGGTGGATCGTACACGTATTCTCCCATGTCAATAACTTGAAAGTCTGTGTAGACAAAATGATCGTCTATTTTGACTGGGACATCAGTTACTATTCCTTTGACTTCTCGAAATGTCTGATCTGTCATCTGGAGCTGAATGTATGTTGGTCTTAGTGGCATGGTTCCGAACAAGAGCCGATAGGTGACTGCGGCCATTATGTTGACGCCCGGTTCGGTGTCGCAAGTCGTCTTGTAGAAGTTGTATCCATTTATGGAGCAGTAGATGCTTGGCATTCCTGGGTCGTCCTTCTTGGTCAAAAGCGGTGACTTAAGTTGGTGACCTTGGCCTCCATGAACTACAGTGACCATCTTAGCTGACTCGGTCCACACTTGCTTGTTCCTCTTCCTCCTTTTGGTCCTCTTCCTTGATTCACGTCTGGATTGATCTGGAATTTGTGTAGTCTTGTTCTTGAAGAAAAATGTCTCCTTCCTCCCTTTGACGTAGAAACTGATCTTGGCAGCACTAGCATAGATGATAGCTCCCGTGGTGTTCAAGAATGGCCTCCCTAAGATGATGGGTGCTCTTTCATCATTTCCGGTCTCTACCACTACGAAGTCGGCTAGAGCATATAAGGTACCAACTCGGACACAAAGGTTCTTCAACACTCCCTTTGGAAAAGTTATCGACTGATCTGCAAACTGCAAACACATGGTTGTCTCTAATAAAGGATATGTAAAGAATTTTTCATAGAGTACCCTAGGTATAATGTTGACGCTGGAGCCAAAGTCACAGAGTGTTTCTGGAACGTCCACCATGCCGATGGAGATCGGGATGACGGGGCGTCCTGGATCGCCTCTCTTGACCGGCAGAAGGTCAGTAGAGAATTCAGTGACGGGGTTACTCCAATTATTACATGCATCAAACATGTCTATAAGATTTGCAGATTCTAATCCTTCCGGTTGTGATGGTATACCGGGGTTAGTAGCAGGAACAGCAGCAGCAATTTGATTTAACTGAGATTCAATCATTTTATTAAAGCTAATTTGATTCTTGATGGCAGTAGAGAAATTATCCATTCTATTATTTATATTTTCTAGCATTTTATCATTAGATGCCAATTTCTTAGATATGTTATCCATTAGCTTTCCTTGATTAGACACTAACTCTCTCAAAGGTGGAAAATTATTATTATTGTTGTAAGAATTGTTACCTTGATAATTACCTGAGTAGTTAGGCCTCCGTTGATTCCAACCTTTATTTTGTTGAGGACGGTTGTAGTAGTAGTAGTTGTTGTTGTTGATGTAGTTCACATCCTCAAGTATCTCAGGGCAGTGGTTGCCTGAGTGTCCAGTGTCTCCACACTCCTCACAAGTCATGTGAGAGTCGTAGATGTGCGTAACTTCTTTCTTGTCTCTAGCTCTTTTTTCGAGCTTCTTTATGACCAGGTCTAGCTTTGCAGCCAGCATGTCTACCTCCTTCAGCTGATGCATACCTCCACCACTCTTGCGTGTCTGGGTCCTCTCTTCATTCCAGCTTTGATTGGACGCCATCTTCTCCACAAGAGCTGTGGCTTGTGGTATAGTAAGTGATAAGAATGCTCCTCGAGCTGCAGCATCCATGGTCTCTCGGGCACTGTTGCCGAGCCCATGATAAAATGTCTGCATCAATAGCCAACTCTCCATTCCATGATGGGGACATTCTAGGATGTAGTCTTGAAAGCGCTCCCATGCTTCTAGAACAGATTCATCATTTTGTTGCTGAAAACTTGTAATCTTCCCACGGAGAGCATTGGTCTTGCCCATGGGAAAGAACTTTGCCAGGAAGTTTGTTGAGCAGAGTGCCCACGTAGTATTCTTCTCCTTTGTAGCATAGAACCACTGCTTCGCTCTTCCTAACAGTGAGAATGGGAAGAGGCGAAGTAGTATAGCATCTTTGAAAACTCCTGATATGGTGAATGTGTTGCAGATCTCCAGGAAGTGTTGTAAATGAGCACTAGCATCTTCGTGTGCCTTCCCACAGAACTGGTTGGATTGCACCATGTTGATAAGTCCAGGCTTGAGCTCAAAGTTGCCATCGATCTCTACAGCAGGTCCTGTGCGGATGTTGTCCGTAGTGGGAGCTGAGAACTCGCGGATTGATTTGTTCGCCATGGCTTCGAACTCTGAAGACAAGTTCCGATGATCTTCTTGATTGGATGAAGCTTCTTGCTAAAGTGTTAATGATCTCTTCTTGAGCTTGGCTCTCGTCTTCTTGAATAATGCTTCGGGATTGTCTACAAAATTTCCTGGAAGATGTCTTCTATTCATACATTCCCCTGCATAAGATAAAATAGAAAAATATCGGGGTAAAACTGTATGAGAGAATAGATAAGCTCAATCATATTAGTGATGCGAATGATAACTCAAAATCTTTTATTCCATTCCTGATTAGTAATCAACCTTCCCTGGCAACGGCGCCAAAAATGCTTATTGGGTATTCTTAACATCATTACCAAAAGTAGACTAAGTTCTCTAAATCTAGTAACGGTGCCAAAAACGCCAAACCTATCCCTCACACCACTTAAGCCAAGTTGTCATCCCCAGCATGATATAAGAGACGCGGTATTTGAAATAAGCAATTGCTCTTCTAAATAAACAATGAATGGGATCTGCAAGCGCACAGATTAATACCGATGTAGCGTTTTAAATGGGAAGTATTCCATGTATCGTTATTTATATTTTTACCACTGGGAAGGGATTAACAATCATCAATATTGATTACAGAATAGAATATGAGATTGAGCATCTATCATTGCATGTATAATTGAGAACATTATATCTAACTCTTCATACAGGGATAAGTGTCACATAAAAGATATATGAAATAATAATAGTGACAAGGATAACTAATCTGATCTAGCCACATAATAAATATGATAAGCACCTCAAATAGATACTCTAGAAAGTCATTAGCATGGTATTAGAACGAACTACAAGAATATTCCCTAAGTTATTCTTAACTATATAGTCTAGCATTATCATAGTTAGTGCAAGCATACTTAGCAATCATTGTGAGACAAGACTACGCCCATGCATAGTGATATTAGCAAGGTAAATGAGAAACATAGCAATCACTCCCCTATAATAATGTTGCTCTGCCAGCCCAATACACGAGAGGGGGACTATATAAGAATCAATGAAGCTGTCACTATCACGAACAACCCCACGATCTGGCATATTGGGTACAATCGTAGATAAATACGGTATAAGCACCACGCCTACACAATATCTATCATTTACCCATGGATCCGATGGATAAATGCTATATGATCCTAAGCATGTATATAGATCCAATCTGACTAAGACAAGTACATAACTATGATAAACTAAGAACAATATAATCTTGAATATAAGCAAGTAGAGCAAAGTCATAAGCAATATATTGAAGTAGAACAAAGTCATATTCATAATATTGAAGAACAAAGATAATTAGAAAGTAATTAGAAGCACAATTAGAGAATTACCAAGAATCCTCCTGACAGATCCGGAAACCAATCGAAGATTGACTCCTTCTAGTTCTAATCCTATGTAGCTATGCTAATCTAGATATCTAATTAATGTGGTGGCTCTAATCTTGATCAGAGGCTTCTTCTCCCTTGAAGAACAATGAATTAGGGTTGAGAGGCTCCCTCCTCCAGGGGCCAGGGGGTCTGGTTTTATAGTCCCTTCAAGTGAATATGGGCCATTGGATCAAACCGACATAGATTGTATGGTTTAGATTCATCCTTTAGGTCGGTGGAGATCTCCCACGAAGCAGAGTCCTGATTGGACTCCTAGAGGGGGCGGGCGCCCTGCCTCTGGCCCCGTTTCGCCTCCGCTTCGGTCTCGTGGCTTCTGGAGTCTTCTAGATGTAAGATAATTGCGCGGCACATTAATATCTCTATGTAATCCCGACGCGTGGGCCTTTCTTCCGTATTTCCTGATAACCCCCGGCAGAAATAGACAAACACCAAAACTCGTGGAATTCTGTCAGATAAAACCCTGAGTCCAGATGTTGATTTCATTTGGATCCTTTTCTTTATTTATTTGATAATTAAATTTGATACTTAAGGACCGTCAACAGCTATCAGGCTTAATCTCTTATAATTTGGGCGGTTCTGTTACAACTGGCATCAGAGCAAGGTTCAGCAGATTACTATTCATAAGTACGTCCTAAAGCAAATTTAAATAGATTAATAAAAGTTAATTACCTATTAATGGTAATCATTGTGTTAAAACAAGTTTTTGGAAAATTACCAAGTGTGCCAATGGTCATATCCTTTATGCCCAGTTAAGGATTCTAAGGTGGCTAGTTAAGTACTGACTTGGGGGTTATGCATCATATTTCTATTTCATCGCTCATACGGCGTGTAATAGTATGAGTGCCATTCATTTGAGTGGTAATGTATGGATCATTTTTCCTCTACGCCTCGGTAAGCGGGAGCTGTGAGAGCATGATAGGATACACTACTGATCTAGGGAAGTGTTTTAGGGTGCTGTGTCATGCACACATATCCAGTGTGCTTGGGAACAGTACCACATGTGGGGGTGATTCCGTCCTGATAGGCGATGCCGTCATCAGGGCGATGATATGGGTAGTGGCTGGTCACATGCATAGGTGCGGTACCTGTGTGTGGGGTGCGTAGTTTTAAAAATTTTGTTCTACATGTTCATACTGTGGTTGGGCTGAAATGAGTTTTCTGCAGGTACGCTAACCACGTTCTCGAATAGAACACTAGTTACGCTATGAGGGAACATTGTGTGCCACCGCATATACCGTTTAGTATTGACTTTTGTTTCTAAGTTTGTGAGATCGTATGTTTCGTGCATGCATCATGTTCATTCCATATCATTACTTAATTCCTCCCCTTATTTGAACCTGTCCCAATTTCAATTAAAATGATAGAAGATAATCCTCAGTTTTACCCAAGGTATTCTCTTTTCAGTAGATGGCACGCACTAGGCTCACCGCTCGCAAGTCCACTAGTGGGCGGGCCCCTCGCCATCAGTTGGCACCTAGGAGCTCGCGCCACAAGAGCAAGTTCCTAGGAGAGTTTGGGATGCCTACCTTGCTGTGGAGGGTGCTTAGTTTGATGCGGTATCCTAAAGGAAGGGAACGTTGCTACTATTGGAACCGAGAGCAGCTTGGTGAAGGGACCCTAGTGGGGATCAAGGCAGTGATTCCTACCAGTGGCGGTGACCCTGCCTAGGGTGGCTAGGTGTATGAGTCCCGAGGCTACACGCCTTTCTAGGGTTCCAGCATGGTTGCTTTTGCAGTTCTAAGAGACATCATGGAGTGGTTTCCACAAGAGCTAGCCCACGCCTACGTTGGGGTGTTTCCCCGGGGTGACCCCAACACTGCGGTGTGGGATCAGTCTAAGGGGAGTGCTCTAGATAGGAGTGCTCATGAGGATCAGCACAGTGACAGTACAACTTTGAGTTCTATGTTTGCCATGATGAAGACTTATGGACGTCTAGAGCGCAGTTTGCGGTGCTTGTCTGGGTGTCTTCTAACAGTTTAGGATGAGAAGCGCCATCTACAGCGTGAGTTTGACAGTGAGGTTGAGAGGCTGTAGGTAGACTTGGCCTGTGTGACTCTAGAGAGGGACCAAGCAGTCTAACAGAATAGTGTGCTGAGTCAGGATCTGCTAGCAGTGAGAGAGCAAAGGGACAGGGTGACAACAGCTCACAGGAACTGCAAGCGCATGCTAGTTGATGTGCTTGGTGTTGGGCATTCTTAACATCATTACTAAAAGTAGACTTAATTTTCTAATTCTGATAACGGCGCCAAAAATGCCAAACCTATCCTTCATACCACTTAAGCCAAGTTGTCATCCCCAGCATGACATGAGAGACGCGGTTTTGAAATATGCAATTGCTCTTCTAAATAAATAATAAATAAGATCTGCAAGTGCACAGATTAATACCGATGTAGCATTTTAACCGGAAAGTATTCCAGGTATCGTTATTTATATTTTTACCACTGGGAAGGGATTGCTAAACATCAATGTTGATTATAGAATGGAATATAGGATTGAGTATCTATCATTGCATGTATAATTAAGAGCATTTATCTATCTCTTTCATACAGGGATAAGTGTCACATAAAAGATAGATAAAGTATGAATGATGATGAAGACAGGACTACGCCTCCCATGCATAGTGATATTATCGATGTAAATGAGAAACATAGCAATCACTCCCTTGTAATAATGTTGCTCTGCCAGCCCTATACACGAGAGGGGGACTATAGAAGAATCAATGGAGCTGTCACTACCAAAAACTATCCTGTGATCTGGCATATAGGGTACAATCGCACATAAATATGGTATAAGCACCACGCCTACACAATATCTATCATTTACCCATGGATCCGATGGATAAACGCTATACGATCCTAAACATGTGTATAATTCCAATCTAACTAAGCCAAGTATATAACTATGATAAACTAAGAACAATATAATTACAAATATAAACATGTAGAGCAAAGTCATAATCAATATATTAAAGTAGAACAAAGTCATATTCATAATATTGAAGAACAAAGATGAACAATTGAAGAACAATAGAGAATTACCAAGAATCCTCCTGACAGATACGAAAACCATTCGAAGATTGACTCCTTCTAGTTCTAATCCTATGTAGTTATGCTAAACTAGAGATCTAATTGATGTGGTGGCTCTAGGGCTTGATCAGAGGCTTCTTCTACCAAGATGAATAATAAATTAGGGGTCTGAGGTCCTCTCCTCCAGGGGCCAGGGGGTCTGGTTATATAGTCCTTCCAAGTGAATGTGGGCCGTTGGAACAAACCAACATTAATCGCACGGTTTTCCTTGATCCTTTAGGTCGGTGGAGCATGATCCGCGAGATTGAAGCTGATTGGCCCCGAGGCCAGGGCGGGCGCCCAAGGGGGGAGGGCGGGCGCCCTGCCCCCGATCCCGTCCGGTCTTCCGTTCGTTCCCATGGCTTCTGGACTCTTCTAGATGTAGGATAATTGCGCGGCACGTTAATATCTCTATGTGAACTCGACGTGTGGGCCTTTCTTCCATATTTCCTGATAACCATCTACAGAAATAGACAAACACCAAAACTCGTGGAATTCTGTCAGATAAAACCCTAAGTCTGGATGTCGGTTGCATTTGGATCCTTTTCTTTGTTTATTTGATAATTATATTTGATACTTAAGGACCGTTAACAAACTCCCCCAAGCTTACCTCTTGCTTGTCCCTGAGCAAGGATAATCTCAGTGATGGATTAGAAGTTGTTGTAATGCCTTTAAAAAGTTGAAGGTACACATGCTTTCAAATAAGGTCTTATCTCTGAGTTAGAGTAAACTGTCAATACTTAAAACTTACTTATACTACCTTTCACCATGGGACTTGTAACCGTCACTTCTGTCTTGAGTAGTTAAAAGATAGAACGGTCTAGTCAAGTGTCATGTCTCTTATTCTTGATCAGATATAGCTCTAGAGTTTTTGCAGATTTTCAAATAAAACTCAGAGATTCCTTGTATGACTCTCAGATCTCTCTTTTGTGGTATTTCTGGATCCTTACCAAGGCAGTGATGGTACATGCCTTCTCTCAAAGTATGTAGTATTTGTGGTATAAGGCATAGTGACATTGCCTTCTCTCTCACCCTATTCTAATAAGGCTTTTGATATCTGGAGCTCATAGGTGGGAGATAAAGTATACATACTTACAGGACATTTATTGTATAGTCAAACCATGGATATAAAGAAACAAGTCAATAAGTCAAATCAAGATGTGCATGTGTGGCGAATGAATGCTGTATGTTGATGATGATGATAACAATGGTGAAAGTCTAATTCTACTTTTGCTCTTTTGAGGGGATACATACCTTTCTTGCTCTTTTGAAACTTTTGAGGAGAATGAGATGCTCTATATTTTATTTTTCTTTCCTCTCAGGTGGGTATCTTGTACCCCTAATTCTACTGTCAGACACTTATCCATTTTTACCTCACGTCTCACTTTTTCTTTACATTCGAGGTTCTGGGCACTTGCCCCTTTTTATTTCCTCGTATCTTTTTTTAGAGCACTCATCTCTTGAAATAATGTAGCAAGTGGTAGTAACCAAGATAACTTGAGCATTTATTTCATAGGGGAAAACAGAAAATATTTTTGGCTATTCTCTCCCGGATTAGAAGTAGAATATTTTTGGGTGGTTCTGGAGATGGTAACGAATGGATATATGTGGATGCGTACTTCTAGAGTAGAAGCAGCATATGTGAGTGAATGTGCAAGTGAATCTTGATTTAACAACATGACAAGCTCCTAAGGGTCTACACAGCTTGACCACACTCAATGCTCATAAGTAGTAAAAAGTAAATGTGTGGCTTAAAGTCTAGCAAGCATGTATACATGGTTGTGGTAGGAATTTAAACTCTCATCATACAAAAACTCATCATGTGATATTTTAAAGATTTTCAAAGATAAAATTCTCAAGAATTCTAGCATCTCTAGGAACAAATAAACAGCAGCTCAACCTTCCCATATCATATCTGTTAACAACTTAGACTTCAGATCAAGTTTTCTTCCCACAAGTTCAGATTTAGAGCAAGCTTTAAATTATAACAGTGATGTCTAAACTAGAGAGAGAACTCAAATTTGAAAATTAGGTAGAGCAACTATTTATCATATCCATGCTAGAGTTTTATTATTAAGATTTGGTTTAGCATAGCCACTTTATTTATTTATTAAGCACACTAAGCAAAAGATATATATTTATATAGGCACAAAATCTTTATTTGGTTTTTCATGGTTATGTATATTTATATTTTAATATAGTATAAGTATATAGATAGAAATACTTAGCGGGATAAATGGGGGTGCTCTCCCCCAAGCTAGATTTTGACATAATTTCTTCTGATGTAGCTAGCAGGTGGTAGAGGTGTATTTGAAAGTCGGCAGTATCCTGACAGCGATTAGAATGTCCTTCATCTTCTAGTCTTCTTATCCTTAAATTCTGTGGAGCTCAAATAGACAACAAAACTTTATAGAACTGATTAAGTGTTAGCATAAATATCTAGCCTTTATCATGTTGAGCCTCCTCAATAAATATTACTCTCTATTTTTTTTATATTTTCATTTTATAAAGCAAAAAAAGTTATTTATTTTATTTTTATACCAGCACAGTGAATGTACTTATGGGTTTTATGCCACTCATATACTCACATGGGGCTTACTATTTTTTTAACATTTTTTATTTTCTTTTTAAGATAGTATGAACATGATTAACTAATCTAGCTATTTGAAATAATTGAAAAGGAAAAGGGATAACTACCAAGTTTACCTCTTGGCAAGGCATTCGGTGTTTTTAAGTCCTCCGAACGGGACTCTCTGTTTTCTCAGTTGTCCTGGGATTCGTTGGGTGGCGTAGTCGGTGCTTCCGGCGGCGCCTCCTCTTCATGTATTGTTATCTTCTCTCTCCACACCTGACTCGGTGCTACGGTCTCCTCAGGATAGTTCTGTTCAAGCTATATGTCTTCAGACCTTACCACTTCTGCTTCGTAGTCTGCCCATCCGTCCTTGATGATTTGCCTCCTCTGGTTGCGGTTGTGTTGTCTTCTTGTCCTGACCTGCTTATAGTCTTCAACTACATAGCTAGGGTCAGTAAAAAAGTAGTGTACCTTCTCAGAGCGGAAGTGCATGTGCACTTCTCCAGTTCCAATGTAGATGATTGCTTTAACGGTGCTAAGGAACGGTCTCCCAAGGATGATGGGTGGATCGTACTAATCTTATCCCATGTCAATAACCTGAAAGTCTGTATGGACAAAATGATCGTCTATTTTGATAGGGACATCAGTTACTATACCTTCAACCTTTCGGAATGTGTGATCTGCCATCTGGAGCTGAATGTATGTCGGTTTTAGGGGCATGGTTCCGAATAGGAGCTGATAGGTGACTGCGGCCATTATGTTGACGCCCGATCCGGTGTCGCAAAACATCTTGTAGAAGTTGTAGGAATTGATGGAGCAATGGATGCTTGGCATTCCTAGGTCATACTTCTTGGTCAGAAACGGTCACTTAAGTTGATGATCTTGACCTCCATGAACTACAGTGACCATCTTAGCTGACTCGGTCCACACTTGCTTGTTCCTGTTCCTCCTATTGGTCCTCTTCCTTGGTTCATGTCAGGATTGCTCTGGGATTTGTGCGGTCTTGTTCTTGAAAGAAAATGTCTCATTCCTCCCTTTGATGTAGAAACTGATCTTGGCAGCACTAGCATAGATGACAACTCTCGAGATGTTCACGAATGGCCTCCCTAAGATGACGGATGCCCTCTCATCATTACCGGTCTCTATCACCACGAACTCTGCTGGGGCGTACAAGGTACCAACTCGGATGCAGAGGTTCTTCAATATTCCCTTTGGGAAACTTAGCGTCCGATCTGCAAGCTGCAAACACATGGTTGTTTCTAGTAAAGGATATGTAAAGAATTTTTCATAGAGTACCCTGGGCATAATGTTGACACTAGAGCCAAAGTCGCAGAGTGCTTATCGGAAGTCCACCATGCCGATGGAGATCGGGATGACGGGGGGTCCTGGATCGCGTCTCTTGACCGGCAGAAGGTCATTAGTAACTTCCACAACGGGGTTACTCCATTAGTTACTTGTATCAAACATGTCTACAAGATTTGCAGATTCTAATCCTTCCGGTTGTGATGGTATACTGGGGTTAGTAGTAGGAACAGCAACAGCTATTTGATTTAACTGAGATTCAATCATTTTATTGAAGCTAATTTGATTCTTGATGGTAGTAGAGAAATTATCCATTCTATTATTTATATTTTCTAGCATTTTATCATTAGATGCCAATTTCTTAGATAGGTTATCCATTAGCTTTCCTTGATTAGACACTAACTCTCTCAGAGGTAGAAAATTATTATTATTATTGTAAGAATTGTTACCTTGATAATTACCTGAGTAGTTAGGCCTCTGTTGATTCCAACCTTGATTTTGTTGAGGATGGTTGTAGTAGTTGTTGTTGTTGTTGATGATGTAGTTCACGTCCTCAAGCATCTTAGGGTAGTGATTGCCTGAGTGTCCAGTATCTCCACACTCCTCACAAGTCATGTGAGAGTCATAGATGTGCATGACTTCTTTCTTATCTCCAGCTCTATCATCGAGCTTCTTCATGAGCAGGTCTAGCTTTCCAGACAGCATGTCTACCTCGTTGAGCTGATGCATACCTCCACCTCTCTTGCATATCTGGGTCCTTTCTTCATTCCAGCCTTGGTTGGACGCCATCTTCTCAATAAGAGTTGTGGCTTGTGGTTTGGTGAGTGATAAGAATGCTCCTGCAGCTGCAGCATCCATGGTCTCTCGGGCACTGTTGCCGAGCCCATGATAAAACATCTCCATCAGTAGCCAGCTCTCCATTCCATGATGGGAACATTCTAGGATGTAGTATTGGAAGCGCTCCCATGCTTCTGGAACGGATTCATCATGTTGTTGCTGAAAACTTGTAATTTTCCCACGGAGAGCATTGGTCTTGCTCATGGGAAAGAACTTAGCCAGAATTTTCGTGGAGTAGAGTGCCCACGTTGTATTCTTCTCCTTTGTAGCGTAGAACCACTGCTTCGCTCTCCCTAACAGTGAGAATGGGAAGAGGCGAAGTAGTATAGCATCTCTGGGGACTCCTGATATGGTGAATGTGCTGCAAATCTCCAGGAACTGTTGGAGATGAGCACAAGCATCTTCGTGTGCCTTCCCACAAAACTGGTTGGATTGCACCATGTTGATAAGTCCAGACTTGAGCTCAAAGTTGCCGTCGATCTCTACAGCAGGACCAGTACGGATGTTGTCCGTAGTGGGAGCTGAGAACTCATGGATCGATTTGTTCGCCATGACTTCGAACTCTGGAGACAAGTTCCGGGTGAAGCTTCGGTGATATTCTTGATTGGATGAATCTTCGTGCTGAAGTGTTGATGATCTCTTCTTGAGCTTGGCTCTTGTTTTTCTTAATAACGCTTTGGCATTGTCAACAAAATTTCCTGGAAGATGTCTTCTATTCATACATTACCCTGCATAAAAAAAAATAGAAAAATATCGGGGTAAAACTGTATGAGAGAATTTATAATCTCAATCATATTAGTGATGCAAATGATGACTCGAAATTCCATATCCATTCCTGATTAGTAATCAACCTTCCCCAACAACGGCGCAAAAAATTCTTGTTGGGCATTCTTAACGTCATTACCAAAAGTAGACTTAATTTTCTAATTCTGATAATGGCGCCAAAAATGCCAAACCTATCCCTCATACCACTTAAGCCAAGTTGCCATCCTAGCATGACATGAGAGATGCGGTATTGAAATATGCAATTGCTCTTCAAAATAAATAATAAATAAGATCTGTAAGCGCACAGATTAATATCGATGTAGCATTTTAACCGGGAAGTATTCCAGGTATCGTTATTTATATTTTTACCACTGGGAAGGGATTGCTAAACATCAATATTGATTATAGAATGGAATATAGGATTATCTATCATTGCATGTATAATTGAGAGCATTTATCTATCTCTTTCATACAAGAATAAGTGTCACATAAAAGATAGATAAAGTATGAATGGTGACAAAGATAATTAATCTGATCAGCATAACTTAGCCACATATAAATATGATAAGCACCTCAATAGATATTCTAGCAAGTCATTAGCATGGAATTAGGACGAACTACAAGAATATTTCCTAAGTTATTCTCAACTATAAAGTCTAGCATATCATAGTTAGTGCAATTATACTTGGCAATCATTGCGAGACAGGACTACACCCATGCATAGTGATATTATCAAGGTAAATGAGAAACATAGCAATCACTCCCCTGTAATAATGTTGCTCTGCCAGCCCTATACACGAGAGGGGGACTATATAAGAATCAATGGAGGTGTCACCACCACGAACTACCCCGCGATCTAGCATATAGGGTACAATCGCAGATAAGTACAGTATAGGCACCACGCCCACACAATACTTATCATTTACCCACTGTACACATGGATAAATGCTATACGATATTAAACATGTATATAATTCCAATCTAACTAAGCCAAGCATATAACTCTGATAAACTAAGAACAATATAATTGCGAATATAAACAAGTACTGCAAAGTCATAATCAATATATTGAATTAGAACAAAGTCATATTCATAATATTGAAGAACAAAGATGAACAATTGAAGAACAATAGAGAATTACCAAGAATCCTCCTGACAGATCTGGAAACCTATCGAAGATTTACTCCTTCTAGTTCTAATCCTATGTAGCTATCTAAACTAGAGATCTAATTGATGTGGTCGCTCTAGGGCTTGATCAGAGGCTTCTTATCCCAAGATGAATTATGAATTAGGGGTACGAGGTCCTCTCCTCCAAGGGCCAGGGGGTCTGGTGATATAGTATTTCCAAGTGAATGTGGGCCGTTGGATCAAACCGACATTAATCGCCTAGTTTTCCTTGATCCTTTAGGTCGGTGGAGCATGATCCGCAAGATTGAAGCTGATTGGCCTCGAGGCCAGGCCGGGCGCCCTGCCCTCGAGCCCGTCCGGTCTCCCGTTCGTTCCCGTGGCTTCTGGACTCTTCTAGATGTAGGATAATTGCACGGCACGTTAATATCTCTATGTAAACCCGACGTGTGGGCCTTTCTTCCGTATTTCCTGATAACCCCCTGCAGAAATAGATAAACACTAAAAAAAGTGGAATTATGTCAGATAAAATCCTAAGTCTGGATGTCGGTTACATTTGATCCTTTTCTTTGTTTATTTGATAATTATATTTGACACTTAAGGACCGTCAACACTTGGTCAGAGGAATGAAGCCTGGCACGAGGAGGACACCCTAAGGGCCCAACAGCTGGAGCTTGAACAGTAGCTAGCTAACATTGAGGAGTACAATGAGAACCTGCATGAGGAGATCCACCAGCTACATAACCAGCTCCACCCTCACCACCTACCTAGAGCAGCTGAGTTAGACTCGGAGGATGAGATGGATGAAGATCTAGAGATGGAGGCAGCCGCCAGTGAGATGAGGACGAGGAAGGATCCGGCATGGACAATGACCATAGTGAGTAGATGCTAGGGCTCTAGACCTAGTCCTTCTACTTTTGATGTTGTTGGTGCATGGCATGTGCTTGTAATCTGTTTGGATCTTGGATGTATAAGACCTTATGTGTTGAGTTGTGCTGTTGATGAAAGCCCATGTATGTATGCTAGTGTTGACGGTCCTTAATGCTCATATTTAACCATCAGTTAATCATGGAAAAGGATCCAAATGCAACCAACACCTAGACTTAGGGTTTTATCTGACAGAATTCCATGAGTTTTGGTGTTTGTCTATTTCTGCAGGTGGTCATCAGGAAATACGGAGGAAAGGCCCACACGTCGGGTTTACATAGAGATATTAACGTGCTGCACAATTTTCTATCATCTAGAAGACTCCAGAAGCCACGGGAAGGAAGCGGAGGCCGAACGGAGCCAGGCACTGGGCGCCCGCCCAGTTGACCTGGGCGCCCGCCCTGACATAGAGTCCAATCAGGACTCTCTTTCGGGATATTGCTCCACCGACCCAAAGGATCAAGGATAACCGTTCAATCAATGTCGGTTTGATCCAATGGCCCAGATTCATTTGAAAAGACTATATAAGCAAGGCCCCCAGACCCCTGGAGATCATACCTCTTCTACAGAATCAAAGCTAGGGTTTGAATTCTTCATCCAAGTAGAGAGGATCCCTTTAGTTCTTCTAGTTCGACATCTAATTCATCTAGATCTAGTTCTAGTTCATCTAGTTCTAGTTCTAGTTCCTCTAGTTCTAGTTCTAGTTAGTTCTAGTTGTAATCTAGAAAATAGGGAGAGAGAAGACGAGAGCGGAGGAGGAGGAGCCGGATCTGTCGGATCTTCCTCAACATTGTACTTTTGCAGCAACTAGTTCGTTCTTCATCGTTCTGCAGGTTCTTCAATTCATAATTCCTAAGTTATTTAATTACTTTTATTTACATTCAAGTTATTTATTGGATTCCTGCTTGCATCAAGTGCTCTAATCTTTGAAACATTAGAGTAGTAATTAATAGATTAGACGTGGTGTTTAGTCTTGCAATTACCTGGAATTGCACCCAATCCTGCGGATTGTTGTGGTAGCCCTAGGGTAGTGACAGCCCTAACGGTCGACGTATTCCACCTCGTTCGGATCGGTGTTTCTAGGACCGTAGTCAGACCTTTCTAGCCCCCTTCTCATCTCTTTCTGTGGTTAGTGCTCTGATGTCCCAATATAAATAATCTTGAAGTAATTCTTGATTCTTAGATCAACTAGAGAACTCTTAGGAAACTTCCTCTCTTCCCACCAAAAATAATTATATAGTTATCCTTGGGCGATCTTGGATCTTAATTAGTACACTCACGTTCTCTGTGGAAAATCGATACTCTGGAATACTCCCGGGTGAAAGCTACATCGGTATCCGTGCGCTTGTGGATTTTTCTGTTTGCGTTTAAAATACCCAACAAGCTTTCTGGCGCCATTGCCGGGGAACGGTAGTTGTGCTAGTTTCGAACCAAGTCGTCTGTGTATCCTTTTTCTTTTCCTTTTTTACCACACTCACCTTATCATTTTAACCATACCACATGGATTTCACTCTAAGCATTAATGAGCATGGAATTTATTTCATAGCCACTTCATTTCCTCCATGCTCATATGCAACATCTTCCCAATCCATTGGTTTTTCGAACATCACCACATTCGAGATCTCCAACCCCCTCATCCTTTCTATTTATAAAAACTTTAAAAGGGCGGTTGTCGATGCATATGTCTATATTAAATATTGCAGATCTCATTGAGTTGATCTTGATATAGGTCAGCGTTGGAGGGGAAACCACTTCGCCGACATAAATTGATGGTTTCTCAAGGACAAGGTTAGTGTCCTAAAATAAGCACTGATCAGATCGTAACATGAGCTTTTAATTATTTGCAACATTACCTTGTATGTTGAGCATATAAGGATAATTGTAAAAAATTCCTTCGGGTATTCTTGTCACTATCCTTTCCAGGAATGGAGCAAGAAGATCAGATGAATGACAAGCACAAGGTATGTCCAACCAATCATCATACAACATTGAATTAAACTCATCCAAACTTGAATTTTGCAAAATTCAAGCTTGGGGGAGTACTTTACATAAAAACATCCTTTGCCATGTTGCTATGTTGGTTGTCCCTACCTTTAAGACATGCTCAATTTTGTTAAATACTAATCACACTACTTCATCTCCACTTGAGTAGATCTCTATAAATGCTCTCATGCTACCTTTATTTGCTTTAGTATATGTCTAGGTTTGGAGTAGTTTCATTTATCTCTTATTTAAGCATGGTGCTTAGTTTAGGGCTGATGATCCTACTTCCAAGGGATGTTAAATTAAGCATGGTGCTTAGGTTAAAATGCCCTCCTAAATCAAATCAGACATGGTGTCTAGGTTAATTTTTGAGCCGATAGTATGCTATAGTAGATATGGGATATTTTGTTGGACTAACCCCTGTAGGAAAACTTTCAATATCGACTTGGGAAGTGCTGAGATAAACTCACATTGGAGACAAAGAGAGAGACACATGAAGGTTAACAATTCACACAAGTAAAGCATAGCTCACAAGAGATGATCCATGAGGGTGCCACAAACACGATGCATAACCGCTAAGAAAGGAAAGCTTCCACAAGGTGATACTGTACCATCACTCTTCAAGTAAGGTAACATCTTAATGACTTGACTATCGCTTTAATAAGCTTCTCCTTGGTTATAGCATTCACATGAATAAAAGAGACAAACATGTATGATTTACAACTCTAGATTAACCAACCCAGTCGATTCAACATGTTTAGTCCTTCCACCTTTGTGATCCCACAATCCTAATCATATGAGCTAAAATGTTGCACACTCAATCTTTGGAAGATATATAAAAAACAACATAAATATAGATAGATTATCTTTCCATTAGGTTGAGTGATCTGATCTGACGAATGTTTTAAATGCTACACTCATGATCTTATTATCCATCAACTTTGTCTTGCTCACTATGCTTAAGGATAGAGAAGAATAAATACACTTTTGGTTCTATTGGTGTTTTCCACCAATAGGGCCCATGCACTTGATCTCTGCCTTATCTCTATGAGCAGGTACACTTCGAGCAAAATATGAAGGACTTTTACAACTCCCAGACTCCACCAAGTGAAGAACCTAGATCTACGAGCACAAACACACTGGAGATACTTGAGGACGTAACTACTGGAGTAACCCCATTGTGAAAGTAATTACTGACCTTCTTCCGGTCAAGAGAGACAATCCAGGACGCCCCGTCATCCCGATCTCCATCGGCATAGTGGACTTCCTAGAAGCACTCTGCGACTTTGGCTCCAGTGTCAACATTATACCTAGGGTACTCTATGAAAAATTCTTTACACATCCTTTATTAGAAACAGCCATGTGTTTGCAGCTTGCAGATCGTACGCTAAGTTTCCCAAAGAGAATATTCAAGAACCTCTACGTCCGAGTTGGTACCTTATACGCTCCAGCAGACTTCGTGGTGATAGAGACTGATACTGATGAGAGGGCACCAATCATCTTAGGGAGGCCATTCCTAAACACCTCAGGAGCTGTCATCTACGCTAGTGCTGCCAAGATCAGTTTCTACATCAAGGGGAGGAAAGAGACGTTTTCATTTAAGAACAAGACTACACAAATCTCAGAGCAATCCGTGACATGAACCAAGGAAGAGGACCAACAGGAGGAACAGGAACAAGCAAATGCGGACCAAGTCAGCTAAGATGGTCACTGCAGTTCAAGGAGGTCAAGATCGTCGACTTAAGTCACCGTTCCTGACCAAAAAGGACGACCCAAGTATGCCAAGCATCCAGTGCTCCATTAATTGATACAACTCCCAGAAGATGCTTTGCAACACCGGGTCAGGCGTCAACATAATGGCCGCAACCACCTATCAGCTCCTGTTCGGAACCATGCCCCTAACACAGACATACATTCAGCTCCAAATGGCAGATCAGACATTCCAAAAGGTTGAAGACAAGTACGATCCACCCATCATCCTTAGGAGGCCGTTCCTCAGCACCGTTAAAGCAATTATCTACATTGGAACCGAAGAAGTCCACATGCACATCCCCTCTGAGAAGGTACACTGCTATTTTACTGACCCTAACCATATAGTTGAAGACTCTAAGCAGGTCAGGATAAGAAGAAGACGACGCAACTGTCGACGAAAGCTAGTCTGCAGTCTACCTTGGGGTATACCCACGGTAGTAGTTTATCAGTAGACGGTGCGCAAGCTACGAACTTGATGGTGACGCAAGACACGGACAAGGTTTTTATCCAGGTTCGGCCGCCGTGTGGGCGTAATACCTACATCCTGCGTCTGATTGTATTGGATTGTGTTGAGATGAATTGCCTAGGGGGGTCCCTTGTCCCTCCTTATATAGTCCGGAGGGCAGGGTTACAGATCTGGAAACTAATCCTAGTCGGTTACAATTGCCATAGATAGTTTGATATCAATCCCTATTCTACCCGACCAGGATCCGGATTGATCTCCACGTCTTGTTTCCTTGCGCGAAACTCGAAGCAGTTGGATCAAACCTCGGACCGTCTTCGTGATGGGCCAAAACTCCTGGCCCAAGTCTACCCGTAAGGGTATAGGGGTTTATACCCCCACAGCTAGTCCCCGAGAACCATGTATTGTGATGTAACACGCCGTCTTGAACTTCTTCGATCAGCAAGGCTTGACATCTTCGATTAGCATGAAAGTCGCCCAACAGTTGCAACGGTATTTTGACCAACTCAACAGATAGTTAATCAACACTGACATTGAAGAAGCTGGTTGTTCGAAGAATGCATGGTGCTCTTTCGAAAAAACATCTCTTTTCTCGATGAAGTGTGCCCACTGTACTTTTCTGAAAAAGTATAGCCTTTCAAAAAGCAAGCATATTCACCGCAAGGTGAAGTGTGCCCACTTAGTCCCTGAGCTTGGTAGTAGATGACGTAGGCACGTGGTGCCAGGGTCAAAAAAGTCTTCATAGAAATTCTAAAACTAAGATGCGTCGCCAGATGCATCGTACCGATGTAGTCCCCGAGCTTGCTGGAAGGCGAAGTATGAACCTTGTAGCAAGGTCTAAAAAATTGAATTTACCAATCCCCGAGCATATCATGCTCGTTTGCAAATGAATAGACTAATCGACCAGTCCCCAAGCATATAACGCTCGGTGGTCGGTACAGTCCCTGAATTTTCAAATTGTGGACTGGTCGACCAGTCCCCGAGCGTATAGTGCTCAGATTTGTCGGTGCAGTCCCCAAGTCTCCAAACTGGTAGACTGGTCGACCAGTCCCCGAGCATATAGTGCTCGGTGGTCGATGCAGTCCCCAGGTTGCCAAACTGACAGACTGGTCGACCAAGGATGTTCAGAGTGGTCGGTACAGTCCCCATGGATGTCAGTCTTCCACCAATTCTGCTTGTTATTTTGGAAAAAGCATCTTGCCACATTAATGTGTGATGTGACGAGGCATCCTGGCGTATTGTCAGATGGTTGCGTGAAAAGGTGCGCCGGGTAACTGTGCAGCCGCTCTTTGCGTGGTTCAAGAAAAGGAAATCATCAATTATACAGAAAAGCCACCGTATTAACTACCGGTAATTAATGAAAACCGAAACGCCGCATCCGCCGCCGGGCCCGCCCACTTTCCGAGAATGCGGGAAGTGGAAGAGGTGGAGCCGTTGCCTATAAAGACTCAACACCACGCCCGTAATGTTTACCCTGCCTTTGCCTTCGAGCCTTCTATTATTGCCATTCCTGCCCGGTGCAACCTCCATCCTTGTTCGTTCAGCTTGCAATCGCTTGTGTAGCATCAATGGCGAAGAGTGACTCAAAGAAAAGGAGTGAACTGATGGCAAAGGAGTGGAAGAAGTCCCGGAGCAGCACGAGGTCCCTCAAAAACCTCATCGGAATGGGGCTACTTCACAACCAAGAGCTCGGCGGCTGGAGGGCGCCGGAAGGGGAAAGCTACCCCGACCCCCGTGCTGGTGAGATCATAGTCTTTGAAGATTTTTCAAGAGGGGCTTTGGGATTCCTGTCCACCCTTTCCTCTAGGGCCTTCTTCTTTACTATGAGATCGGGATCTGCAATCTGCACCCGAAGTCAATTCTTCTTATCGCCACCTTTATCCATCTGTGCGAGGCCTATGTTGGAATAGAGCCGCACTTCGACCTTTTCCGCTACCTTTTTTGCCTGAGGAAGAAGGGGGCAGTTGGAGGCTCCAATATTGCAGGTGGAGTATACCTCAATCTGCGTGATGTGATGAAGAACCGATACCTCAACAGCCCGTGGAACACTTCTCTCACCGAATGGTACAAGAAGTGGTTCTATATCAGGGAAGAGCCGGGCAGCTCCACGTTCTACGACGTGGGCTACATCCCCGAGAAGAGGGTCTGTTGGACGGAACGCCCGGACTTCTCTGGTCAAGTGGCAGACCTGATGAAGCTGATCGACTGGTCCTGCTTAGACGGGCAAGGAGTGGTCGGGAACTTTATTATACGTCGGGTGATGCCCTGCCAGAGGAGGGTACACTCGACATACGAGTACGCAGGGAGCTAGGACCCGACAAGGATGAGCCCCGATGGTCTGGAGAAGGTGGAGGTGCAGCAGCTGATGAACGAGTTGTTCAACTTTACAGACGACAACTTCGTTCGAAGCAGTGATCGTGTCCATGCCTTCAAGCTGGGGCGACCAGCTCCTAAGGTAAATAAATAGTGTTATTGACTAGTATTGCTTTTTGAGTACTTGTCCTCCTAGGTTATGATGTGTCATTGGTTCTTCTGTAGATTGGAGACATTGATCGGTGCGCAGTGTACGTGTCACTGGCACCTGGTATGGAAAATCCTACGGGGATGGACCCACTAGAGGACGACGCTGCTCGGTGTCCTCAGTACACCAGCCGCGAGGAAGAGCAGAACCGTCCCGCCCCGACCATCGAGGACAGAGTAGCGGGGAAAAGGCCACTGGTGGCGGATCCGGCCCCTGCAGAGGCGCTGCCCGTGGAGAGCAGCCAAGTGCCGAAGCGCCGTCGGCTCGTCAGGATCACTGATGATGACGACGAGGAGGAGGAGGCCGTGCCTTGTTTGGTCCGGAGGTCGGGCAGTCGTCCGAACGTTGCGCCGATCACTGGCAATTGGGCGACTAGTGACCCCCCTGCCCCTCACACTGAGCCGATGCGTCTGGGGGCGACAGAGGCGGCAGCGGCAGCCGGTAGGACCAGGAGGAGGGTCTTTACGGTGACGCATAGGCGCTCTGATCTGTAAGTAGAAAAAATCTCTTCTTGACGCTTCCTCCATCATCATTTTTGTTTTTGCGTTTGTTACCTTAGCTTTTGACATAGGTAAAATGCCATATTTCTGTTAGTGCGGCGTCCGACGTCGATCCCGACAACGTCCCTGGCCAGAGGACAGCCGTCGGGGACGCAGCGTAGCAGGCCGCCCAGGAGCAACCCGAGGAGCAGCCCATGGCGACGACCGTGGCTGAGAGTGCCGAGGAGCATCCGGATCCGACGAAGCCCCGAGCGAGCATCCCTGCAGGGGATGATGAGTCTGCGAGGACGCCTCCCCCGAGCAGTGTCGTGGAGGAGCAGAACAAAGCTCAGACTACCCCGCCTTCTGAAGGGAGGAGGGGCCCGACTCCACCTCGAGCAGAGGCTTCTTCGTCAAAGGGCTCCCCTAGCCAAGATCAGGGTCTGGTAATACCTGTGACCGCGGCTGGAGTTACTGCGGAGGGCGAAGAGACCCGAGCGGCCTCCGACGACGAGGTAGAGGAAATCCAAGGCCGTCCCCATGATGGTCGCCAACATGTTTACGTGTGGCGCCAACGTGGGGACCATTTCATTGGTCACGAAGAGCTCGCGGAGATAGAGGAGGCCGCGAGGGTGGAGCGCGCAGCCAAACGTCTTGTTGACGAGGTTAAGGTGAGTGGTCTTGTGCTATGCTTGAGATGTTTATGCACTATTGCTTACTTTAAAGCGTGATTCCTGTAGGGCGCAATGAAAACGGTGAAGTACTGGAAAAGGTGGTTCGACCAGATTAAGGGAATCGTGGCCGAGAACAAGGCCCTGTCCGCGGAGGTGGACCGGCTTCGATCGGAGGCCGAGGAGAAGATGGCCGAGATGGGTGCTCAGGAAGAGCGCCTGCTCGATCTCAATCGGCAGTTGGCTGACAAGGATCGGGAAAGGGGAGGTCAGTCATGTATTCCGAGCAGCTGTATGTAGCTACGTAGTCATTTTTGTTGACCAGAAATTGCTCTTGCAGACTTGGAGGAGGAGGTTACACGCCTCCGACTAGAGAAGGAGAAGCTCGACCAAGAGCTTGCCGGGGCGCTGGAGACCGGGCGCCGAGCTGGCGAGGAGCTAAGCAACAAGAGTCGAGAGTTGACTGGTAAGAACCGTATGCTCTGTTGACGGTTCTTAAGTATCAATTTTAATTATCAAATAAACAAGAGAAAGGACCAATATGCAACCATCACCTAGAATTAGGGTTTGATCTGACAGAATTCCACGAGTTTTGTTGTTTATCTGTTTCTGTAGGGGGTTATCAGGAAATAAGGAAGAAAGGCCCACATGTCAGGATTACATAGAGATATCAACGCACCGCGTAATTTTACATCATCTAGAAGACTCCAGAAGCCACGAGATCGAAGCGGAGGCAAAACTGGGCCAGGCCCAGGGCGCCCGCCCTGGTAGCCTGGGCGCCCACCCCCCTGCTGGAGTCAATTCAGGACTCCTTCGCTCGGGATATTCCACCGACCTATTGGATCAAGAAAAACATAGTGCCACCTCGGCTATCGACCCAAAAACGCATAGAAGGGGAGGACTATATAAGCGAGGCTCCCCTGGCCCCTGGTAGACATGAAGAAATTGTCATAGAGACTGAGGGGTGCCCTCGAAGGAAAACCTCTTCTCTAATTAATATTTCTTTTTAGGCTTAGCAATCAATGTAAGGTAGAAATAGATCTTCTAGTTTCTACTAGATTGAGAGAGATAGAGTGGAGGTGTAGAGTGGAGGAAGCCCGGCCTGTCGGTGTCTACTCCAAGCTTGTACCTGTGGGATCAAGTTCTCCTAACCCGAAGCTTGCTCCTAGGATTCTTCAGTAATTCGACTTCTAAATTCTAGTAAGTTCTTGTTTTATTGTTCTTATGGTTCATGAGTTTACTTTAATCTCTTCGCGTAGAGTTTAGAGTAATCATTGCTGGCGTAAACATGGTGTTTAGGCTGGGGTACTCATAGATATTCCCTGACTAGCTGGACCGTGGTAGTAGTGAGGAACGTGACATTTCCGAGCTACCTTTGTAGATCACATCTCGTTAGCAGGAAGGATAGGGTTTATAGGTGCGGGTTGAACATCCTTTGTGGTGTCTAGATTCCGTTAGCCTCCCCATTAGAACAGTAGATCATCCTTACCAAGGTTAGAAGGAGACTACGGTTGCAGTCTTCTCTATTTATCACTCACATCGAGAGACATTCTTTGTAGCCTAAAGGGATAATAGCAATAGATTTGGTTAGTCAGATGCACCCTTTCTCCCAGTGGTAAAAATATAAATACGATACTCTGGAAAACCTGCCGGGTGAAATGCTCACCAATATCCGTGCGCTTGCGGATCATTTCCTTATTGCGTTACCAAATATCAACAAGCATTTCTGGCGCCGTTGCCGGGGAGAAAGACGGTTTGCTGAGATAACTTTGAGTCTTGCTATTATCTTGTATTATACTTTTATTCTTTTATCTTTTTATTTTTATCTTTATGCATAACTCAAATTCCATACCTATTATTAAATTCTTTGCACCTTCGGAGACCAGCCATAGACCATGGGAGTCAACACGTCCTGCCCCTAATTATGATCCGTGTCCGGAGTTGATTGCAATAGGTCAAAACCAAACCTTTTCTATAGCTGAGGTCCTATCTTTTAATCAAAAAGATAATGCACTTTTAGCTACACCTAGGGAATCTTTTAATCTTTCTATAAATTCTGGTTTAGACCTAGCCCTACAAGACCATGTTTTTCCTAGATATTTTCACATTGGTCTTAATCATATAATCTTTGGTAGAGTCTTTCTTTCTTTATCAGTTAGTAACGGAAGGTATGTCTTCATTCATGGACATCCTTCTTGTACTAGTCTTCATAGAAAAATCATAGAGATAGAGAAGGAATCATCTCCCATACAAGGAGAGGAAGTTTCAATAGCCGATTTCCAAACTTTCCAATCCCATGATTCGGCTATCCAACCCATCCTTGAGCCTAATAATCTCTACTATGCTCTTTCTCTTGAACCTCCCGATAATCCTATGAATCTCTCTAGACATCCCATGCATAAGGAGGATCGAGAAGAGCAACATCAATGGCTAGAGGGCATTAAAAATTCATGTGCTATCACCACATTTGAGATCTCCAACCCTCTCTTCTTTTCTATTTATAAAAACTTTAAAAGAGCGGTTGTCGATGCATATGTTTATAATAAATATTGCAGATCTCGTCGAGTTAATTGATGGTTTCCCAAGGACAAGCTTAGTGTCCTAAAACAAGCACTTATCAGATTGTAACATGAACTTCTAATTACTTGCAACATTACCTTGTGTATTGAGCATATAAAGATAATTGTAGAAATATTCCTTCGGGTATTCTTGTCACTAACCTTTCTAGGATTGGAGCAAGAAGACCGGATGAATGACAAGCGCAAGGTATGCCCAACCAATCAACATGCAACATTGAATTAAATTCATCCAATCTTGAATTTTGCAAAATTCAAGCTTAGGGGAGTACTTCACATAAACACATCCTTTGCCATGTTGCTATGTTGGTTGTCCTTACCTTTGAGACATGCTCAATTTATTAAATACTAATCACACTACTTCATCTCCACTTAAGTAGATCTCTATAAATGCCATCACGCTACCTTTGTTTATCCTAGTAAGTGTTAGTTTGGAAGTACTGCACATACTTCTATTGGCTTTTAAATTAAGCATGGTGCTTAGGTTAAACAGCCTTCCTTAATCTAATTAGACATGGAGTCTAGTTCGGTTATCGAACTAAAAATTGCTTGTGTAGACATTGGTATATTTTGTGGGACTAACCCCTGCAGGAAAACTTTCAATATCAACCTGGGAAGTCCTGAGATAAACTCACATTGGAGATAAAGAAAGTGACACATGAAGTTTAACAATTTGCACAAGAAAGACGTAGCTCATAAGAGATGATCCATGGAGGGAGCCACAAACTCGATGCACAACCGCTAGAAAGGAAAGCTTCTACAAGGTGATACTGTACCATCACTCTTCAAAGGTAACATCTTAAGGTACTTGACTATCCTTTTATAAGTTTCTCCTTGGTTCTGGCGTTCACATAAATAAAGAGACAAACATGTATGATTTATAACTCTAAATTAACCAACCTAACTGATTCAACATGTTTAGTCCCTTAATCTTTGTTCTTAGTACTACCTTCGTAATCCCACGCTCCTAAACATATAAGCTAATATGTTGTACATTCAATCTTTGGAAGATAAAAACAAAACATAAATATAGATAGATTATCTTTCCATTAGGTTGAGCCATCTGATCTAACAAATGTTTTAAATGCTACACTCATGATCCATCAACTTTGTCTTGCTCACTATGCTTAAGGTTAGAAAAGAACAAATACACTTTTGGTTCTGTTGGTGTTTTCCACCAACAGAGCCCATGCACTTGATCTCTGCCTTGTCTCTATGAGCAGGACACATTTTGAGAAACGTGAAGGCGTTTTACAACTCCCAGATTCCATTAAGTGAAGAACCGGGATCTACGAGCACAAACACAATGGAGATCAGACACTTAGTTTCCCAAAGGAAATATTAAAGAACCTCTGTGTCCAAGTTGGTACCTTGTACGCTCCAGCAAACTTCGTGGTGGTAGAGACTGGTACTGAGGAGAGGGCACCCATCATCTTAGGGAGGCCATTCCTAAACACCAGAGCTGTCATCTACGCTAATGCTGCCAAGATCAGTCTCTACATCAAGGGGAAGAAGGAGACTTTTCTTCAAGAACAAGACTACATAAACTTCAGAGCAATCCCGACATGAACCAAGGAAGAGAACAGGAACAAGCAAATGTGGACCGAGTCAGCTAAGATGGTCACTGCAGCTCAAGGAGGTCAAGATCGTCGACTCAAGTCACCTTTCTTGATCAAGAAGGACGACCCTGGTGTTCCAATCATCGAGTGCACAACCAATAGATACTCTTTTTAGAAAACACTCTATGACACCGGATCTAACGTCAACATAATGGCCGCAGTCACTTATCAGCTCCTGCATGGAACCATGCCCCTACAACCAATATATATTTAGCTCCAGATGATTTTCAGAACATTGATATGGGAGAAGACGAGTACGATCCACCCATCATCTTACGAAGACCATTCCTCAACACTATCCAAGTTATCATCTACATTGGAACCGGAGAAGTCCACGTGTATTTCCCCTCTGAGAAGGTACGCCATTACTTTAATGATTCTAACTATATAGTTGAAGATTCTAAGCAGGTCAGGACAAGAAGAAGACGACGCAACCGCAACCAGAGGAGGCAAATCATCAGGGACGGATGGGCAGACTACGAAGGAAAAGTTGTAAGGTCAGAAGACGTTGAGTTTAAACAGAATTATCCAGAGGAGACCGAAGCACCAAGTCAGGTGTGGAAAAGGAAGATAACTATACATGAAGAGGAGGCGCTGCCGGAAGTACCGACTACGCCACCCAACGAACCTCAGGATAATTGAGAAAGAGGAGAGTCCCATTCGGAGGACTTAAAAACACCGAACGTCTTGCCAAGAGGTAAACTTGGTAGTTATCCTTTCCCTTTCAATTATTTCAAGTAGTTCACTTAGTTAATTAAGTTCTAAACAGAAAGTAAAAATGTGAAAAACAGTAAGCCCCATGTGAGGATACGAGTGGCATAAAACTCATAAGTACATTCACTGTGGTGGCATAAAAATAAAATAAAAATATTTTTCTGCTTTATAAAATAAAAATATAAAAACAGGGAGTAATCATTATTAAGGAGTCTCAACATAATAAAGGCTAGATATTTATGCTAACACTTAATCAGTTCCACAAGCTTTGTTGTCTATTTGAGCTCCACAGAATCTAAGAATCAAGAAGACTGGCAGACGGAGGATATTCTAATCGCTGTCACAATGCTGCTGACTTTCAAATACACCTCTGCCACCTGCTAGCTACATCAAGAGAAATTACGTCAAAATTCAGCTTGGGGGAGAGCACCCCCATTTATCTCGATAAGTATTTCTATCTATCTATCTTTATACTTATATTATTTTAGAATATAAATATACATAACTATGAAAAACCAAATAAAGATTTTATGCTTATATATATATATGTCTTTTGCTTAGTGTGTTTAATAAATAAATAAAGTGGCTATGCTAATCTGTATCTAAATAAAACTCAAGCATGGAAATGATGAATAGTTGCTCTGCCTAATTTGCACATTTTAAGTTCTCTCTCAAGTTTAGACATAACTGTTATAATTTAAAGCTTGCTCTAGACCTAAACTTGTGGGATGAAAACTTGATCTAAAATCTAAGCTGTTAACGGATACGATATGGGAAGGTTGAGCTGTTGTTTATCTGTTTCTAGAGATGCTAGAATTCTGGAGAATTTTATCTTTGGAAATCTTTAAAATGTTGCATGATGAGTTCCTGTATGATGAGAGTTTAAATTCCTACCACAGCCATATATACATGCTTGCTAGACTTCGAGCCACACATTTACTTTTTACTGCTTATGAGCATTGAGTGTGGTCAAGCTGTGTAGACCCTTAGGAGCTTGTCATGTGGTTAAATCAAGATTCACTTGCACGTTCACTCACACATGCTACTTCTACTCCGGAAGTACCATCCACATATATCAATACATTTCCATCTTCAGAATCACCCAAAAATATTCTACTCCTAATCCGGGAGAGAATAGCCAAAAATAATTTTGTTCTTCCTTGTGTAATAAATGTCTCAAGATCAATAAAGAGTATTATTATTATGTCTTGTGTGTCTCTACTTTATTTTTTTGCAAGAAAGCAGAAAACAAGTATGGGGGAGATCCCTCGACATGCTAAACACACTCCGACTACACCACTCCACGATTCAGGTACACACTCTGCACACTTTACTTTACACATATATATATTGTAGATTATGCAGAATATTGTTCCCGACATGATAAAATAAAAAGATTAAAATATTTCTAATCATGATTAATCTCAATCTGTGATATTTCCTGAAAACTTGCAATTTATTATAAAATCATTTTAAACCCTGTGTTACTTAAGTCAATATGGAATATGTGATGGTAGAGTATGAGTTTCTTATTCTTGATATCATTGTTGCTTGGAGAATTTATTTCAAAATATTCAAAATTCTAGCTACCATCCTCAGTGTTTTATATGCCTGATAAAACTGAAAATATTAATTATAAAAGCTATCTGCTCTGTATTGAGTTTGTTCAAAATGAGTTAGACCCTTGTTGAGAGATTTATCATGCTCCTAAGATCAAGACATTATTTCAGTAAGATTCACTCTTCCGAAGTATTATTGCATTAGAGGCATGGGCTATGCAAAAATAGAAGATATTTCGAGGAAATAAAAAGGAGCAAGTGCTCGACAACCTCGCAGAAAAAATGGACAAGTGTCCGGAAGTAGAATTAGGGGTACCTCGGTATCCACTTAAAAAAAATAAAAAAAAATGACAGCCCATGGTCCCTCTAATAAGCAATATGCCAGCAAGAGTTGACAAAGTTTTTAATTTCCAAAGTCTTTGATCTAAGAGTATGACATTTCCCTCCTCGGATCCCGTTTTGATCAGGCAATAAATCTAAAGTAAGTATGCTTGAGATTTTTGCAAAATAAAACAGCCTCAGTGAGATATATATATAAAAGATAATGAGTGATCTGAGAGAACCTATGAGGATCAAAAAGGTATGCTAACTTTCTTTCAAAAATATACAAAAACTCTAAGTGATAGGATTGAAAAGAAAGAATCTTTACACTTAACCATACACATCCCTGACTATGGTACACAGTGGAATTTTTAACACCCTGCAATTATAAAGAGAATGTTTTAAATGTTTACCCCAGATATTATTCTTAACCATCCTTTTCTCGAGGACGAGTAAAAGCCTAAGTATGGGGGTATTTGTTGACGGTTCTTAAGTATCAATTTTAATTATCAAATAAACAAGAGAAAGGACCAATATGCAACCATCACCTAGAATTAGGGTTTGATCTGACAGAATTCCACGAGTTTTGTTGTTTATCTGTTTCTGCAGGGGGTTATCAGGAAATAAGGAAGAAAGGCCCACATGTCAGGATTACATAGAGATATCAACGCACCGCGTAATTTTACATCATCTAGAAGACTCCAGAAGCCACGAGATCGAAGCGGAGGCAAAACTGGGCCAGGCCCAGGGCGCCCGCCCCCCTGCTGGAGTCAATTCAGGACTCCTTCGCTCGGGATATTCCACCGACCTATTGGATCAAGAAAAACATAGTACCACCTCGGCTATCGACCCAAAAACGCATAGAAGGGGAGAACTATATAAGCGAGGCTCCCCTGGCCCCTGGAAGACATGAAGAAATTATCATAGAGACTGAGGGGTGCCCTCGAAGGAAAACCTCTTCTCTAATTAATATTTCTTTTTAGGCTTAGCAATCAATGTAAGGTAGAAATAGATCTTCTAGTTTCTACTCGATTGAGAGAGATAGAGTGGAGGTGTAGAGTGGAGGAAGCCCGGCCTGTCGGTGTCTACTCCAAGCTTGTACCTGCGGGATCAAGTTCTCCTAACCCGAAGCTTGCTCCTAGGATTCTTCAGTAATTCGACTTCTAAATTCTAGTAAGTTCTTGTTTTATTGTTCTTATGGTTTATGAGTTTACTTTAATCTCTTCGCGTAGAGTTTAGAGTAATCATTGCTGGCGTAAACGTGGTGTTTAGGCTGGGGTACTCATAGATATTCCCTGACTAGCTGGACCGTGGTAGTAGTGAGGAACGTGACATTTCCGAGCTACCTTTGTAGATCACATCTCGTTAGCAGGAAGGATAGGGTTTATAGGTGCGGGTTGAACATCCTTTGTGGTGTCTAGATTCCGTTAGCCTCCCCATTAGAACAGTAGATCATCCTTACCAAGGTTAGAAGGAGACTACGGTTGCAGTCTTCTCTATTTATCACTCACATCGAGAGACATTCTTTGTAGCCTAAAGGGATAATAGCAATAGATTTGGTTAGTCAGATGCACCCTTTCTCCCAGTGGTAAAAATATAAATACGATACTCTAGAAAACCTCCCGGGTGAAATGCTCACCGATATCCATGCGCTTACGGATCATTTCCTTATTGCGTTACCAAATATCAACATGCCCTTCTTCTTTGTTTGCTCGACAATCCTTGTCTTGTGCGTGCACTAACTTCCTGCTTTGTTCTCAGTGCTCAAAGTAAACACCAAGAAGCACCTCGACGAGCTGATCAAGGACCGAGACTCCTGGAAGGCCAACTGCATCAAGCTTTGGAAAGGAGTGGCCCCGGTGCTTGATTTGATCAGCCCCGAGCTCCCTGAAGACCAGCAGTTTGTCAAAGACGCCGGGGAGTTCGCCGGTGCGCATGTCCTTAGCATGGTGCACGCCCACTATCCTCTGGTCGACCTGTCCCGGCTAGAGAGGGGGTACCCCAAGGAGGTTGGCCCACAGGAGGCAGACAACCTTCGTGTTGGTCTTCTTGATCTATCGTCGACAGTGATCGGCGACATCAACCTCTGCGGGACAGCAACTCCCCATGACCAGCCGGGTTCAGATAGGTCGGCCAGGGAGTTGTCGGGAGCGCCGAATGCCAGAGATGGGTGGTCGGCGCCTGCGGTCTCGACCAGTCAAGCGGCGGTGGCCCCGACCCCTTCGACTGGGCAGCAAGGCCGAGCGGGTGATCAGCCCGAGCTGTAGGCCTGTAGAGTAGTGTGTAGGAATAGACTAGGGACCGCCCAGAGGGGTGTCTATTGTAAACTTTGTATATAAATTTTGTAATATAGACTGATTTGTCGTAACCATGGTTGGGAGCACTGTAATGTTGTCTGAGTGATGTATCACTGTGTTGGGTTAATAATCTTTAAGGATCTTGGTCCCAGAGGAAGATTGTTGTACTTGTCGAAAGCTCTGCGTGTAAAAAAGTATATAGCGAGAAAGAGAAAATTTTATTATTGCTAATCATAAGAATTTTACAAACAAAAGGTACTGGAACTTATGGATAGAAACGACGCGGTTTGCCTATGTGCCAAGAATTAGGTAGACGCGTTCCGTCTAGGTACGCCAGTCCGTAAGATGTAGGGCGTGTGACTTCGGCGACCACAAAAGGTCCTTCCCAAGGCGTAGATAATTTGTGCGTTCCTTCTTGGCTTGTTTTCTACTTGAGTACCAGATCGCCGACCACAAAGCAATGGTCTTTGACGTTCCTGTTGTGGTACCGCCTGATGGCCTCAAGATACTTTGCTGTTCGAAGGCACGAGATTAGGCGCTTTTCTTCCATGCAGTTGATTTCAAGCTCCCTGGCGATCTCGGCCGAAGACTGGTCGAAGTTTTCGATTCCTGGAGACCCAAAGGTTATGTCGGATGGAAGCATTGCCTCGGTGCCGTAAACCATGAAGTAGGGTGACACTCCCGTGTTGCGACTAGCTTGTGTTCGGAGGCCCCAGACCACGGCCGGTAATTCTTTCATCCATCGTCCAGGTGCTCTGTCGTTCTCGGTGTACAGCCTTTTCTTTAAAGCATTGATAATCATTCCGTTCGCGCGTTCTACTTGACCGTTGGCCCATGGGTGAGCTACTGACACGTACTTTATGACTATGCCCCTGTCATCGCAGAAGTCCTAGAATGTAGTGCCAGTGAACTGAGTGCCCAGGTCGGTGATTATACTGTTGGGAATCCCGAATCTGTGTATGATTTGATTGAGGAACTCCACGGCCTTCTCGGAGATTGCTTTGACCAGTGGCATGTACTCGATCTACTTCGAGAATTTGTCGATTAGTACAAAGATGAACCGGAAGTTGCCGGGGGCCGGCTTAAATGGCCCGATCATGTCAAGACCCCAGCAAGCGAAAGGCCAAGATGACGGAATAGTTTGAATTTAGTGAGCAGGTACGTGGGTCCGCTTGGCAAAGAACTGGCATCCTTCACAATGTCGGACTAGTTTCTCGGCGTTGGCGACCGCAGTTGGCTAGTAAAAGCCTACTCGGAAGGCCTTCCTGACCAGTGTTTTGGAGGCGGCATGGTTGCCACAGGATCCAGCGTGTATGTCGTCTAAAAGCTTGATGCCGTCATCTTGGGGTATGCATTTGAGCAGTACTTCAGAACTTGCATTTTTTCTCATAAGCTTGCCATCCACCAATATGTAGTTCTTAGATCGCCGGATGAGACGCTCATTCTCCGTTTTATCTTGAAAACCCGATCCGTCCGATATGTACCTAATGAAAGGGGCGCGCCAATCACGACTGCTGGTTGCCATAGCGGAGTCGTCTATGAGCATTGATTCATTGGGTTGCTTTTCAACCAGGTCTGTGCCCACGCTTGGCGCGTGGATGTCCTGAACGAAAACGCCTTGCGGGATCTGGGCCCGAGATGATTTAGGGTGACATCCGCTGCCTGGTTCTTATCCCGGACCACATGGATGTATTCTATGCCGTAGAAATTGGATTCCCATTTGCGAATTTCTTTGCAGTAGCGGTCCATCTTTTCGTGGGTTGTGTCCCATTCTTTGTTTAGCTAGTTGATGACCAGGGCAGAGTCGCCGTGAATGTAGAGGCGTTTGACTCCCAGTTCGACAGCCAGTCGAATGCCATGAAGGCATGCTTCGTATTCGGCGACGTTATTCGATGCCGGAAAGAGAATCCTAAGGACGAAGCGTAGTTTGTCCTTGTTAGGTGTCACGAAGAATATTCCAGCACCAGCGCCATTGATGTTTAAGGACCCGTCGAAGAACATTGACCAGTGGTCAGAAGTATCGGAGAGGGGAGGCTCGTTGAGGTCCGTCCGTTCTGCGATGAAATCGTCCAAGGCTTGGGACTTGAAAGTAGTGCGGCTCTGGAAATCCAAGGAGAAAGGGCATAGTTCCATTGCCCATTTTACAATTCTACCATTGGCGTGCTTGTTGCGCAGAATGTACCCCAGGGGGAAACTAGTAGTTACCAGGACCCGATGACCATCGAAGTAATGCTTCAGCTTCCTTGAAGTTATTAAGATGGCATAGATGAGCTTTTATATCTGAGGGTACCGGGTCTTGAACTCCTTCAAGAGTTCACTTATGAAGTAAACTGGTCTCTAGACTTTGTATACATGGCCTGGCTCATCCTGTTCGACCACCATTGCCGTGTCGGTTGCTGCTATGTAAAGGAGCAGGTCTTCGTTGGGTTGAGGCGCTGTGAGAACGGGTGGCGAAGTGAGAAAGGTTTTGAGCTAGGTGAACACAGCGTCGGCTTCCACTGTCCAGGAGAATTTTTCTGACGCCTTTAGGAGCTTGAAGAAGGGGAGGCCTTTTTCTCCCAGTCTAGAAATAAAACGGCTGAGAGCAGCCATACATCCGGTGAGCTTTTGAATATCCTTGACGTTATTGGGTGGTCACATATCGAGCACTGCTTTTACTTTTGAGGGATTCGGCCGTATGCCGTCGCGGCTGACGACGTTGCCGAGCAGTAGACCGGAGGGGACCCCAAAAATACCTTTTTTGGGGTTAAGCTTCCACTTGTATTTATTTAGTGCCTTGAAGGTTCGGTCTAGATTGTCGATTAGAGTGCTTGCATCCCTTGTTTTGACGACGACGTCATCTACGTAGGCCTCGTCGAGTCATTACGAATCTCATCGTGGAGGCACTGCTGAATAGCCTGTTGATAAGTGGCTCCAGTGTTTTTAAGTCCGAAGGACATGGTCGTTGAGCAATATGCGCCGAAGGGGGTGATAAAAGATGTTTTGATCTGGTCATCTTCCTTTAGCGAGATCTGGTGATAACCATAGTAGCAGTCTAGAATGGAGAGGAGTTCGCATCAGGCCGTTGAGTCGACCACCTCGTCGATGCGAGGGAGACCAAAAGGATCTTTAGGACAGTGCTTATTGAGATCGGTGTAATCAACGCACATTCTCCATTCATTATTCTTTTTGCGTACAAGAACCGGATTGGCGAGCCAATCGGGATGATACACTTCTTTAATGAATCCGGCTGCTAGAAGCCGCGTTATTTCTGTCCTAATAGCCTCCTTTTTGTCACGAGCAAACCGTCGTAGTTTCTGCTTGATAGGTCTTGTGGCCTTCGAGATGTTTGAGGAGTGCTCAATCAGGTTTCGTGGGACGCCGGGCATGTCCACGAGTTTCCACGCGAAAACACTTACGTTGTCCCTGAGAAACCTGACGAGCGCGTCTTCCTAATTAGGGTCCAGGTTGGCCCCGATGAGGGCTGTCTTCTCGGGACTGCCGTCGACCAGCTGTACCTCCTTGTGCTCTTTCGACTTTGAATTTTTCCGCGGAGTCTCCTGCTCGGGTAGTCGATGCTGGTCGGGTGGAAGCTGCGCGGCTTGGGCTACGGTTTCTGCCATGCGGATTGAGAGGTCAATTGCCTCGGTGATCTTGAAGCTTTCCTCCTCGCAAGTGTATGCGGTGTAGACGTTGCCTCTAATAGTTAGGATGCCCTTCTCTGTAGGCATTTTGAGGACCAGGTATGAGTAGTGTGGAACTGCCATGAACTTTGTAAGCGATGGTCGGCCCAGTATTGCATGGTAAGTTCCGTCAAAGTCGGCGACCACAAAGTTGACGAACTCTGTTCGAAAGTGGTCCGGCGTTCCGAACTGGACAGGCAGTGTTATCTGTCCGAGGGGTACTGAACTTTGACCTGGCAGGACTCCCCAGAATTGAGCGTCGTAGGGCTTTAACTGTGCCGGGGTTATCTTGAGGGCAGGCAAGCTATTGCGAAAAAGGATGTCGATGGAGCTTCCCCCATCAACAAGTACGCGCTCGAATCTGATGTTGTTGATGCAAGGATCCAGGATTAGAGGGAAGCGTCCTGGCTCTGGGATGGCGGCCCATTGATCCTTCCTGCTGAAGGAGATCTCCCTGTGCGACCAGGGGGGAAATTTTGGATCAGCAATCAGACCATCTGTGGTGTCCACGTTGAGGCAGGCTCTCTTTAGGAGCTTTCTTTCTCGCTTAGACTCGATGGAGACTTTGCCTCCGAAGATGGACTGGACCACGTCGGTGGGATTTACGTACTGGTGTCGCGGGTCCCTATCCTGGTCGTCGTCTTCGTCTTCGTGACCACGCCCGTCCTGCTTCCCGTTGTTCTTGCCAGAATCGTCTTGAGCGGCCCGCCGCGTGTAGATGTTTTTAAGGACACGACATTCTTCCATCGTGTGATTGGACTTGGGGTGGAGTTGGCATGGTCCCTTTAATGTTTTGTTGTAATATTCCTGGTAGTCTCGCCGCCCATTGGGATGCTTGACTGTATTCACATCGTGGTCGTGGTCGCGAGGGCGCTTTCCCCTGAAGTCATCGCAGTTGTCACGCCGCCTATCCCAACCTTCACTGTGGTCACGGTTGTCACGACGACGATGGTTCCTGCTGTCAAAATGACCATGACTGTTGTCCTGTAGAGGGGGTTGGTCAGGGCCTCTCGTATCTTCTCGGATGAGCTTTTCCGCGTCGTCGGCGTCAGCGTAGTTTTTTGCCGTGGCGAGGAGCTCGGCCATAGTGGTCGGCCTTTTGCGCAGTAGCTTGTTCCTCAGAGCTTCGTGGAAACGTAGCGCTTTGACGAAAGCTGATATGGCCTCGTCGTGAGAAATTTTTGGGATCTTAAGGCGCATATCCGAGAATCATCGGATGTAATCGCGCAGGGGTTCGTTTTTTCTGTCCCTTATTCTCTCGAGGTCGTACTTGTTCCCGGGCTGCTCGCAGGTAGCGATGAAGTTGTCGATAAACGCCTGGCGCAATTCTTCCCAAGAGTCGAAAGAGTCCTCGGGCAGGCCAAGGAGCCACTGATGACCAGCCTGGTCAAGGACAACCGGGAAGTAGTTAGCCATGACGTGTTCATCTCCTGCTGCTGATCGGACTGGAATCTCATAGAGGGTGATCCAGTTCTCTGGGTTTTCCTTGCCGTCGTATTTTTTGAGCTTCTCGAGTTTGAAGTTGCGGGGCCATACGACTTGGCGAAGGTGTGAGTAAAACTGTCTCAGGCCCGGAGGATCGTGCGCGACATCGTACTCTTTGGGCCGTAGGTTTTCATGCACCGCTCTTTTCGTAGCGCGCCTGTTGATGCGGTCCCAGGCGTCCTTGGGAGGGATGTTGTATCGTAGATCCCTGTCCTGCTTTTCTTCCTGACCACATCCACGATTCTGCTCGCGGTAGCCGCCGGCGTCCCGACCACCATTGCCACACCGTGAATCCTTCCGATGATTATTGGGGGAGCGGCTACGGTGGTGCTCGCTGGGTTGTGGTGAGGTCCGGCTGCGATGAGTCTGGTCAGAGGAGACCTCTGTGTAGGAGATAGCTTGGACCCTTTTGAGTAAGGTGGCTGTCTGTCCCATCGTGGAGATCAGATGTGCGCGTACGCTAGATCGGACACCCTGGCACTCAGGAGTATCAGGGAGTCGGTCAAGGTTTGCCATAGCAACAGCCACGTTAGCACTTGGCGTTTTGTAGACTTGCTGATCTCCAACTATGTCGAAAGTGTCACTGAGGTTATGCGGCAGGAGTTGCCGTTCCTCGTCCGCGCGTCGCTGAGCACGGTCGGCATTGCGCTGTTCGCGGAGCTGCCTCTGCTCGTCTGTCTCTCCATCGACAACCGGTTCATCGTTGCTGACATTGAAGACGAGATCTCCCCGCCGGGGCGGAAAGACCGGGAAGCGAGAGAAACCCGGAGGGTACGGTGGTAAATCCGGGTCGTAATCTTCATCCTCAGAGTTTATAACCTCGGTGGGGATGGATCCAGTGCTGGAGTTTGTGCTGGAAGCCTGGTCATCTGGTAGTTCTCAGATCGTCACCATGTTGACGTAGTGACGAGCTGGTCGACTGCTCCATTTTGGTAACCAACCCGCCCTGTTGAAAAGGGATTGGATGTGCCGTGAGTAGTAAACGGCTGAGTTGTTTAGCCCGTAAGGAGGACTCTGGTCTGGGTCTGCCTTGAGTTCAACGGACCGCCCCGTGGGGGTGGAAGTTATTGTCAGAGACATCCCCATCCGTTTGTGTGTGACGACACGAGTTGGCCGGCAGGAGTCAAAAAAGTCCGTCGGTGCGACTTGATCAGATTGGCGCGAGATCCCATCTACTAGTCGGGAAGCTTCAAGGAGCCTGAGATAGGCGCGATCAAGGGCTCGGAAAAGGTCCGAGCCATCGACCTTCTTTCCCTTGTAACGAGGGAGCGGTGGTTGAGTGCTCGGTGTCAGCGTGATCGGAGTCGATGCCGCTGTCGTCCCAGATCGGATCTGGGTTTCTTCCGAAGTCGTGGTCGTGAGGCCGCCACCATGAGTCGTCCACGTGATCTGGCCGACGGTGAACGTGAGGCCTTCAGGCACGGCTGCGGAAACTAGAACGATAACCATCTTGTTCGCCGGGAGACCTGTACGCACACCCCCTACCTGGCGCGCCACTGTCGACGAAAGCTAGTCGGCAGCCTACCTTGGGGTATACCCACGGTAGTAGTTTATCGGTAGACGGTGCGCAAGCTACAAACTTGATGGTGACGCAAGACACGGACAAGGTTTTTATCTAGGTTCGGCCGCCGTGTGGGCGTAATACCTACGTCCTGTGTCTGATTGTATTGGATTGTGTTGAGATGAATTGCCTAGGGGGGTCCCTAGCCCCTCCTTATATAGTCCGGAGGGTAGGGTTATAGATCTGGAAACTAATCCTAGTCGGTTACAATTGCCATAGATAGTTTGATATCAATCCCTATTCTAACCGACCAGGATCCGGCTTGATCTCCACGTCTTGTTTCCTTGCGCGAAACTGCAAGCAGTTGGATCAAACCTCGAACCGTCTTCGTGATGGGCCAAACCTCCTAGCCCAAGTCTAGCCGTAAGGGTATAGGGGTTTATACCCCCACAGCAACCGCAGTCAGAGAAGGCAAATCATCAAGGACGGATGCGTAGATTACGAAGGAGAAGTGGTAATATCTGAAGGCATACTGCTTGAACAGAACTGTCCTGAGGAGACCGTAGCACCGAGAAGATAGTTATACACAAAGAAGAAGCGCCGCCGGAACCATCGATTACGCCACCCAATGAATCCTAGGACGACTGAGAAAACGGAGAGTCCCGTTCGGAGGACTTAAAAACACCGAACGCCTTGCCAAGAGGTAAACGTGGTACTTATCCTTTTCCCTTTCAATTATTTAAAATAGTTTGCTTAGTTAATCAGGTTCATATCATCTTGAAAAGAAAATAAAAATGTTAAAAATAGTAAGCCCCATGTGAATATGCTCGTGGCATAAAACCCATAAGTACATTCACTGTGGTGGCGTAAAAGTAAAATAACTATATATTCCTGTCCTATAAAAATGAAAATATAAAAATAAATTTATGATCCTACCAAAGAGAGTAACATTTATTGAGGAGGCTCAACATGATAAAGGCTAGATATTTATGCTAACACTTAACTAGTTTCACAAAGCTTTGTTGTCTATTTGAGCTCCATAGAATTCAAGGATCAAAGAAGACTAGCAGACGGAGGACATCCTAACTGCTGTCAGGGTGCTGCCGAAATTCAAGTACACATCCACCACCTGCTAACTACATCAGAAGAAATTATTTCAAAATCCAGCTTGGGGGAGAGCACCCCCATTTATCCAGCTAAGTGTTCTACTCACGTTTATATTTTTCTCAAATAATAAAAAGATGCATAATCATAAAAACCCAAATAAAGATTTTGTGCTTATATATATATCTTTGCTTAGTTTGATAAATAAATAAATAAATAAAATTTGCTATGAACCCTCATGATAAGCTCTCATATGGAAATGATGAATAGTTGCTCTGACATGACTAGTTCTCAAAATTGAAATCTCTCTCAAGTTTAGGCATGACTGTTATTAATTAAGATTTGCTCTAAACCTGAACTTGTGAGAAGAGTACTTGATCTAAAGTCTAAGTTGTTAACGGATATGATATGGGAAGGTTGAGCTGTTGTTTATCTGTTCCTAGAGATGCTAGAATTTTAGAGAATTTTATCTTTGAAAATCTTTAAAATATCATATGATGAGTTTCTGTATGATGAGAGTTTAAATTCCTACCATAGCCATATATACAAGCTTGCTAGACTTTGAGCCACATATTTTTTTTTACTGCTTATGAGCATTGAGTGTAGTCAAGTTGTGTAGACCCTTAGGAGCTTGTCATGTGGTTATGTCAAGATTCACTTGCACGTTCAGTCACACATGCTGCTTCTACTCCAAAAGTACGCATTCACATATATCCACCCATTTCCATATCCAGAACCACCCAAAAATATTCTACTCCTAATCCGGGAGAGAATAGCCAAAAACATTCTCCTATTTCTGTTTCCCCTGTGAAATAAATGCTCAAGTTATCTTGGTTACTACCATTTGCTACATTATTATAAGAGATGAGTGCTCCAAAAAAAAGAGAAAAAAAGATACGAGGAAATAAAAAGGGGCAAGTGCCCGGAACCTCGAAAGAAAAGAAAAAAAAAGTGAGACGAGAGGTAAAAATGGACAAGTGTCCGAGAGTAGAATTAGGGGTACAAGATACCCACCTGAGAGAATAAGAGAAAATATAGAGCATCTCATTTCCCTCAAAAAGTTTCAAAATAGCAAGAAAGGTATGTATTCCCTCAAAAGAGCACAAGTAGAATTAGACTTTCACCATTGTTATCACCATCATCACAATACACTATTTATTCGCCACACATGCACATCTTGATTGGACTTATTGACTTGTTTCTCTGGATCCATGGTTTGACTATGCAATAAATGTCTTGTAAGTATGTATTAGTTGTCTCCCACCTATGAGCTCCAGATATCAAAACCTTATTAGAGTAGGGTGAGACAGAAGGCAATGCCACTATGCCTCATACCAAAAATACCACATACTTTGAGAGAAGGCATACGCCATTACTGCCTTGGTATGGATCCAGAAATACCACAAAAGAGAGACTAGAGAGAATCATACAAGAAATCTCTGAGTTTTATTTGAAAATATGCAAAAACTTCAGAGCTATATTTAATTGAAGAACAATAGACATGGCGCTTGACTAGACCGTTCTATTTTTTAACTGCTCAAGACACAAGTGACGGTTGCAAGTCCCATGGTGGAAGGTAATATGAGTAAGTTTAAATCTTAATAGTTTACCCTAACCCATAGATGAGATCTTGTTTGAATGCATGTATATCTTTAAGGCAAACCACTGCAGAAACTCTTGAGTTCATCTTTGCTAAGGGATGAGAAAAGGTTAAGCTTGGAGGAGCTTGTTGACGGTCGTTAATGCTCATATTTAACCATCAATTAATCATGGAAAAGGATCCAAATGCAACCAACACCTAGACTTAGGGTTTTCTCTGACAGAATTCCACGAGTTTTGGTGTTTGTCTATTTCTACAGGGGGTTATCAGGAAATACGGAGGAAAGGCCCACACATCGGGTTTACATAGAGATATTAACGTGCTGCACAATTTTCTATCATCTAGAAGACTCCATAAGCCATGGGAAGGAAGCGGAGGCCGAACGGAGCCAGGCACTGGGCGCCCGTCCAGTTGACCTGGGCGCCCGCCCTCACATAGAGTCCAATCAGGACTCTCTTTCGAGATATTGCTCCACCGACCTAAGGGATCAAGGATAACCGTTCAATCAATGTCGGTTTGATCCAACGGCCTAGATTCATTTGAAAAGACTATATAAGCAAGGCCCCCTGGCCCCTGGAGATCATACCTCTTCTACAAGTAGAGAGGATCCCTCTAGTTCTTCTAGTTCTACCTCTAGTTCATCTACATCTAGTTCTAGTTCATATAGTTCTAGTTCTAGTTCCTCTAGTTTTAGTTCTAGTTAGTTTTAGTTGTAATCTAGAAAATAGGGAGAGAGAGGAGGAGAGTGGAGGAGGAGGAGCCGGATCTGTCGGATCTTCCTCAACATTGTACTTTTGCAGCAACTGGTTCGTTCTTCATCGTTCTCCAGGTTCTTCAATTCATAATTCCTGAGTTCTTTAATTACTTATATTTACATTCAAGTTATTTATTGGATTCCCGGTTGCATCAAGTGCTCTAATCTTTGAAACATTAGAGTAGTAATTAATAGATTAGACGTGGTGTTTACTCTTGCAATTACCTGGAATTGCACCCAATCCTGCGGATTGTTGTGGTAGCCCTAGGGTAGTGACAGCCCTAATGGTCGACGTCTTCCACCTCGTTCGGATCGGTGTTTGTAGGACCGTAGTCAGACATTCCTAGCCCCCTTCTCATCTTTTTCTATGGTTAGTGCTCTGATGTCCTGATATAAATAATCTTGAAGTAATTCTTGATTCTTAGATCAACTAAAGAACTCTTAGGAAACTTCCTCTCTTCCCACCAAAAATAATTATATAGTTATCCTTGGGAGATCTTGGATCTTAATTAGTACACTCACGTTCTTTGTGGAAAATCGATACTCTGGAATACTTCCGGATGAAAGCTACATCGGTATCCGTGCGCTTGCGGATTTTTCTGTTTGCGTTTAAAATACCCAACAGCTAGCAATTTTGGATGTATGCGAACCCTGTTGGCTACCTGTTAAGTAATCAGTTAGTGATGTTGTGTGTGGATGATGAATTATTGAGCCTCTATTTATTGTGTGGATTTATTCTTGTCAGTAAATCAATATGGCACGATTTTGCATATGTCTACCGGTTGATAACAACTCCTAACGACTGCTTATCATTGACGCATGCAGATGGTCCAAATGTGTATGTAAAGTTTGTAATAAAGTTTGCTTTTTGTCATGACTGTTGTTTTGAGCGCTGTAAGATTATCTGAGTGACGTGTCACCGTATTCGTCTTGGTAGTCGTTAAGAGCATCCATTGCAGAAGTTTTGCCGAGTGCTGTGTGCGACAAGGTATAGGCAAAAAAAATAGAGAATTTCATTATTAACAATTATAAGATACTTACAAAGGAAAGTTATTAAAACTTTATGGATAGAAACGTCGCAGTTTGTCTATGTGCCAAGAGTTAGGCACTCGTGTTCCGTCTGGGTATGCCAATCTGTAGGACGTAGGCCGTGTGACCTCGGTCACCACGAAGGGTCCTTCCCAGGGAGTGGATAGCTTGTGCATTCCCTCCTGGCTTGTTTTCCATCGAAGTACCAGATCGCCGACCACGAAGGAACGGTCCTTGACGTTCCTGTTGTAGTATCGCCTGACTGCCGCGAGATATTTTGCTGTTCGGAGACAAGAATCTAAACGCTTTTCCTCCATGCAATTGATTTCGAGTTCTCTGGCGTTGTCGGCGGTCGCCTGGTCGAAGTGTTCGATTCTAGGAGATCCGAAGTGTATGTCAGACGGCAGGACCGCCTCTGAACCGTACACCATGAAGTAGGGAGACACCCCTGTGTTTCGACTGGTCTGAGTTCGGAGGCCCCAGACCATTGCCGGCAATTCATTCATCCATCGACCGGGTGCTCTGTCGTTTTCGGTGTACAACCTTTTCTTTAGGGCGTCAACGATCATTCCGTTAGCACGTTCAACTTGACCGTTGGCACGTGGATGTGCCACTGACACGTATTTTATGACTATGCCTCTGTCATCGCAGAAGTCCCAAAATGTTGTGCCAGTAAACTGAGTGCCCAGGTCGGTGATTATGCTGTTCGGGATGCCGAATCTGTGTATGATTTGATTGAGGAACTCCACAGCCTTCTCGGAGGTTGCCTTGACCAGAGGCATGTATTCAATCCACTTGGAGAACTTGTCGATTAACACGAAAACAAACTTGAAATTGCCCGGGGCTGGTTTAAATGGCCCGATCATGTCAAGCCCCCAGCAAGCAAAGGGCCAAGATGACGGGATGGTTTGAATTTCGTGGGCAGGTACGTGGGTCCTCTTAGCGAAAAACTGACATCCTTCGCAATGTCGAACCAGTTTTTCTGCGTCGCCGACCGCGGTTGGCCAATAAAAACCTGCTCGGAAAGCCTTTCCGACCAGCGTTCTGGATGCGGCGTGATTGCCGCAGGATCCAGCATGTATGTCTTCTAAGAGCTTGATACCATCATCTTGGGGTATGCACTTGAGCAGTACTTCGGAGCTTGCGTTTTTCCGCATGAGTTTGCCGTCGACCAGGATGTAGTTCTTTCATCGTCGAATGAGGCGCTCGTTCTCTGTTTTGTCCTGAAGGCCTGTCCCATCTGATATGTATTTGATGAACGGGGTACGCCAGTCACGCCCACCGGTTGTCAGAGTGGCGTCGTCTATGAGCATTGCCTCGGTGGGTTGCTTGTCGACCAGGGAGGAGCCTACGCTCGGCTCGTGGATGTCCTGGACGAAAATACCCCGCGGGATCTGGGCCCGAGATGAGCCTAACTTCGACAACGCATCTGCTGCTTGGTTGTTATCCCGGACCACGTGGATGTACTCTATGCCGTAGAAGTTGGTTTCCCATTTGCGAATTTCTTTGCAGTAGAGATCCATCTTCTCGTGGGTTGCGTCCCACTCCTTGTTGAGCTGGTTGATGACCAAAGCGGAGTCGCCATAAACATAGAGGCGCTTGACTCCCAGCTCAACGGCTAGTCTTATGCCATGCAAGCATGCTTCGTATTCGGCGACGTTGTTTGACGCCGGAAAAAGGATCCGAAGGACGTAGCGCAGTTTGTCCTTGTTGGGTGATACGAACAGTATCCCAGCGCCGGCACCGTTGATGTTCAAGGACCCGTCAAAGAACATTGACCAGTGGTCTGAGACATCGGGAACGGAAGGCTCGTTGAGATCCGTCCATTCAGCAATGAAATCGACCAGGGCCTGAGACTTGACAGTGGTGCGACTCTGGAACTCCAGGGAAAATGGACATAATTCCATTGCCCATTTCACGATTCTGCCATTGGCGTCTTTATTGCGCAGGATGTCCCCGAGAGGGAAACTGGTTGTCACCAGGACTCGATGGCCGTCGAAGTAGTGCTTCAGCTTTCTTGACGTTATTAGAATGGCGTATATGAGCTTCTGTATTTGTGGATACCTGGCCTTGGACTCGTTTAAGACTTCACTTATGAAATAAACTGGTCTCTGGACCTTGTAGGCGTGACCTGGTTCACCTCGCTCGACCACTATTGCCGTGGAAACAACCCTGTCGGTTGCAGCAATGTAAAGGAGTAGGTCTTCATTGGGCTGAGGCGCTGTAAGGACAGGTGGTGAAGTGAGGAAGGTCTTAAGCTGGTTGAATGCGGTGTCGGCTTCTTCTATCCAAGAAAATTTTTCCGACGCTTTTAATAGTTTGAAGAAAGGGAGGCCTTTTTCTCCTAGCCTTGAGATGAAGCGACTGAGGGCGGCCATACATCCGGTTAGCTTTTGGATATCCTTTATGTTCTTCGGTGGTCGCATGTCGAGTACCGCCTTTACTTTTGAAGGGTTTGGTCGTATGCCGTCGCAACTGACAACGTTGCCGAGCAGTAGACCGGAAGGAACGCCGAAAATGCATTTCTTGGGGTTGAGCTTCCACTTGTACCTATTGAGTGCCTTGAAAGTTCGGTCTAAGTTGTCGATTAGGGTGCTCGCGTCCCTTGTTTTTACGACCACGTCGTCCACATAGGCCTCGACGAGGTCATCACGAATCTCGTCGTGGAGGCATTGCTGGATGGCCCTTTGATAAGTGGCTCCGGCGTTTTTGAGTCCGAAAGACATGGTCGTGTAGCAGTATGCGCCGAAAGGTGTAATAAAAGATGTTTTGATCTGATCTTCTTCTTTTAGCGAAATCTGGTGATAACCAGAGTAGCAGTCTAGAAAGGAGAGGAGTTCGCATCCGGCCGTTGAGTCGACCACCTCGTCGATGCGAGGGAGACCAAAAGGATCTTTAGGACAGTGTTTATTGAGATCAGTGTAATCAACGCACATTCTCCATTCATTATTCTTTTTGCGTACAAGAACCGGATTGGCGAGCCAATCGGGGTGATACACTTCTTTTATGAATCCGGCTGCTAGAAGCCGTGTGATTTTTGTCCTAATAGCCTCCTTTTTGTCACGAGCGAACCGTCGCAGCTTTTGCTTGATTGGTCTTGCGGTCTTCGAGACATTTAAGGAGTGCTCGATCAGGTTTCGTGGGACGCCGGGCATGTCTGCGGGTTTCCATGCGAAAACGCTTACGTTGTCCCTTAGAAACCTGATGAGCGCGTCTTCCTATTTTGGATCCAGGTTGGCCCCGATGAGGGCCGTCTTCTCGGGGCTGCCGTCGACCAGTTGTACTTCTTTGTGCTCCTTGGATTTTGAGTTCTTTCTGGCTGTCTCCTAATCAGGTAATCGGAGCTGGTCGGGAAGCAGCTGCGCGGCTTGAGTTGCTGTTTCTGCCATGCGGATTGAGAGGTCGATTGCTTCGGTGATCTTGAAGCTCTCCTCTTCGCAGGTATACGCAGTGTAAACATTGCCTCTGACGGTTAGGACACCCTTCTCTGTAGGTATCTTAAGGACCAGGTATGAGTAGTGCGGGACTGCCATGAACTTTGTCAGCGATGGTCGGCCCAGTATAGCGTGATAGGGCCCGTCGAAATCGGCGACCACGAAGTTGATGAACTCCGTCCGGAAGTGGTCGGGTGTGCCGAATTGGACAGGCAATGTTATCTGTCCGAGAGGCACTGAACTTTGACCCGGCAAAACCCCCCAGAATTGGGCGTCGTAAGGTTTTAGTTGTGCAGGAGATATCTTGAGGGCGGGCAGGCTGTTACGAAAGAGGATGTCAATGGAGCTTCCCCCGTCCACGAGCACGCGCTCGAATCTGATGCTGTTGATGCAAGGGTCCAGAATCAGGGGAAACGACCCGGCTCTGGGATAGCGGCCCACTGGTCCTTCCTGCTGAACGAGATCTCCCTGTGGGACCACGGGGGGAATTTTGGGTCTGTGATCAGCCCGTCCGTGCTGTCTATGTTGAGGCAGGCTCTCTTTAACAGCTTTCTTTCTCGCTTGGATTCAATGGAGACCTTGCCCCTGAAAATGGAGTGGACCACGTCGGTTGGGCTGACGTACTGGTGTCGGGGGTCCCTATCTTGGTCCTCGTCCTCATCTTCGTGGTCGTGCCCGTCTCGCTTGTTGTTTTTCTTGGCAGAGTCGTCTTGGGCGGCCCGCCGTGTATAGATGCTTTTGAGGACGCGGCACTCTTCCATGGTATGATTAGACTTTGGGTGCAGTTGGCATGGTCCCTTCAACGTTTTGTTGTAGTCTTCTTGGTAGTCCCGTCGTCCGTTGGGACGCTTGACCGTGTTTACTTCGTGGTCGTAGTCGCGAGGGCGCTTTCCTCTGAAATCGTCGCGGTTGTCGCGCCGCCGATCCCAACCCTCTCGGTGATCGCGGTTGTCGGAGCCACTGATGACCAGCCTGGTCGAGGACTACGGTGAAGTAGTTAGCCATGACGTGCTCATCCCCTGCCGCTGATCGGACAGCGATTTCATAGAGGGTGATCCAGTTCTCTGGATTTTCCTTGCCGTCGTATTTTTTAAGTTTTTCGAGCTTGAAATTGCGGGGCCACACGACCTGGCGGAGGTGTGAGGAGAACTGTCTTAGGCCCGGAGGACCGTGCGTTGCGTCGTACTCGATGCGGCGTAGGTTTTCGTGGACTGCTCTCTCTGTGGCGCGCCTGTTGATGCGGTCTCGGGCATCTTTGGGAGGGATGTTGTGGTGGAGATCCCTGTGCTGGTTTACTTCTTGGCCGCGTACGCGGTTCTGCTTGCGGCGACCGTCGGCGTCCCGACCACCATCGTCGCGCCGTGAGTCCTTTCGACGGTTGTCGGGAGAGCGGCTGCGGTGACGCCTGCTGGGAGACGGTGAGGCCCGGCTACGATTAGTCTGGTCGGAGGCGGCTTCCATATAAGAGACGTCCTGGACTCTCTTGAGCAGAGTGGCTGTCTGTCCCATTGCAGCGATCAGGTGTGCTCGGATGCTGGTCCGGACTCCCTGGCACTCGGGGGTATCAGGAAGCCGATCTAGGTTAGCCATGGCGACAGCCAGGTTGGCGCTTGGCGTTTTGTAGACTGGCTGGTCCCCGACCATGTCAAAGGCATCGTTGAGATTATTTGGTAGCATTTGTTGTTGCTCGTCTGTGCGTCGTCGGGCGCGATCGGCGTTGCGCTGTTCGCGGAGTTGCCTCTGGTCATCTGTTTCTCCATCAACGACCGGTTCGTCGGCGCTGACATTGAACACAATATCTCCTCGCCGGGGGGGAAATATCGGGAATCGGGGGAAACCCGGAGGGTGTGAAGGAAAATCCAGGTCGTAGTCCTCGTCTTCGGTGTTTATAACCTCGGTGGGGACGGAACCGGTGCTCGAGTTGGTGCTGGAAACCTGGCCATCCCGTAGTTCTCGGATCGTCACCTTGTTGACGTAGTGACGATCGTTCCTTGTCGGCGACCAAACCGCCTTGCTGAAAACGGATTGGGTGTGCTGTGAATAAACAGAGGCCGAGTTGTTCAGGCCGCAAGGATAATCTTCCTTCTTGAGCTCGACGGATCATCCTGAGGGTGTTGAGGTTATCGTCAGAGACGTTCCCAGCCGTTCGTGTGTGGCGACACGAGTTGGCCGGCGGGGTTTGAAAAAATCCGCTGGAGCAGCTTGGTCGGGCCGACGCAGAACTCCGTCTACTAGTTGGGAAACTTCGAGTAGCTTGGAGTCAGCGCGATCAAGCGCTTGGAGAAGGTCCGAGCTGTCGATCTTCTTTCCCTTGTAGAGCGGGAACGGTGGTCGGGCGCTCGGTGCCGCCACGTGTGTGGTCAGAGACGGCGTGATCTCAGATTGGATCCGGGTCTCTTTCGAAACCGTGGTCGTGAGGCCGCCGCTGCACGTCGTCCACGTGATCTGGCCAACGGTGAACATGAGGCCTTCAGGCACGGTCGCGGAAGCTGGGATCGTGACCATCTTGTTCGCCGGAAAAGTTGCACGCACACCCCCTACCTGGGGCGCCACTGTCGACGAAAGCTGGTCGGCAGTCTACCTTGGGGTATACCCACGGTAGTAGTTTATCGGTAGACGGTGCGCAAACTACGAACTCGATGGTGACGCAAGACACGGACAAGCTTTTTATCCAGGTTCGGCCGCCGAGTTGGCATAATACCTACGTCCTGCGTCTGGTTGTATTGATTTGTGTTGAGAGAATCGTATGTCCTAGGGGGGTCCCTTGCCTCTCCTTATATAGTCTGAAGGGCAGGGTTACAGATCTGGAAACTAATCCTAGTTGGTTACAATTGTCATAGATAGTTCGATATCAATTCCTATTCTAACCGACTAGAATCCTGCTTGATCTCCACATCTTGCTTCCTTGCGCGAAACTCCAGGCTGTCGGATCAAGCCTTGAACTCGTCTCGTAATGGGCCAAGCCTCCTGGCCCAAGTCTAGCCGTAAGGGTATAGGGGTCTATCCCCCCACAAAATGCGTGGCGGGGGTAACCGTAATCCCGGTGCTAGAGATGGTTCCTCTGGAGGTGGGGCTCGCAGGAATGAGGAAAGAGCACCATCAATGGCACCACCATCGCCTCCTCCGTTCACTGCGGACGTGTTTTTCACGCAGTTTCTGGGGATCCAACGAAACATGGAGCAAATGCAGTGAAACATGGAAGCTGCCCTACGCATCAGCAGGAACCTGCTGGGATTTGGAGCAACAGCAGCGCATCAGCGGCAGGGACCTGCTGGGATTTGGTGGTCTTATCATCGTAACACCTATCCAGAGGGAACCCTGATCACTTGGAACCGCTTCACCACCGCTTTCTGGGGAAATTATATTCGTCTGGGTGTGGTGGAGATGAAGATCGGAGAATTCATGAAGCTGTCTCAGGGAACCAAGACTATGAAAGAATATCTGCACGCTTTTAACAGTCTTGCTCGATACGCTCCATAGTTTGTTAACATAGATGCTAAGAAGATTGCTAGCTTCTAGAGGGCCTTGAGCCCGAAGATGCTGAAGACTATGGGTATAGGGACCCACGCTACTTTCAATGCCTACATCAGTGACTGTCTGACGCAAGAGAACAATAACAACAACTATAGTGCATCCAAGTCACATAAGAGGGCTTTTGAAGCCGGATCGTCTCAGTCTAGGGCACCAGTGGTAGGACGTAAGCAGTATCATCCTCCTGCCCTAGGTGCTAGGTTCCGACCTCCACAGAAAAGAAGCAAAGGACATTCAACTCAGCAGTAGCCGTACAAGGTAGTAGTGGCTCCAACAGAGGGCGAATCAAGCTGTAGCACCAACTGCCAACACCATGACCAAGGAGCCATGCTACAACTGCCACAAGATGGGGCACTTTGCTAAAGAATGTCCCTACCCCAAGAAGCAGCTGACAACCTACCCAGCCTGTGTGCACCACACATCGATAGAGGAGATCCCGGAAGGAGAACCGGTAACAGCTGGTATGTGTTGACACTTGCTAACACCACTTGAATACTAGGTTGTCATCCCTGGCATGGCACTAGAGTGTACTATGGTATTTATACGCACACAGATAAATCGGCTAGCTCACGGATACCGTTGTAGCTTTTACCCGGTTAAAGGTTTTATCGTATCCGTAGGGAAATGGGAGAACTGATCTATGCTCTAACTTAACCTAGATAGATAGGTAGGTGTAAATAGGAAAGATAGTAAAATTGAATAAGAACAATATTAAAGCTAAGATAACAATTGGTGATAATATGGGAATAGAGACTAGAGCAATCTAGTATATGGGCGATGGTAGGAGAATAAAGAGGATAACTATGGTTTCTCTACTTCAAAGGGGTATGTCTATGTCTTGGATGAACCACGTGATAAGATTACACCACAAAGGATGCTTATCCATAGGCCGATAAACCCTACTAGTCCTGCTAACGGGAGGTGGACTACAGAGGACCAACGTAGCTGTCACATATGCGGCCTGCCACACGATCCGGCTAGACAAGGGAAATTCACAAGTAATCTAGGTCTAAGCACCACGCTTACAGCTATACTACAACCCTCACCTATAGGGTCCTATAGATTAAAGTACTCAAAAGAGTTGTGAACCAAAAAATACATGGATAGTAATTGCATAATGAAATAAGAAGTAGATTACCAGAGTCATCCCATGAGCAAGCTTGATTAGAGCTTGATCATGGCGAAGTACAACCGAAGGAAGAACCGACAGGCTGGCCTCTCCTCCAATCCTCCCTCGCTCTCCATTCTGCTACTATCTAGATCTACTCTAATTTAGAGAAGAGAGGAGAGCTCTCATCTCTAAACCCTAGCTTTTGCTCTGTCTATGAATAATGAATGGGGATGAAGGGGTGTCTCCTCCAGGGGCCAGGGGTCTGCTTATATAGCCCCTCCAAATGAATGTGGACCGTCGGATCAAACTGACCTTAATCGCATGGTTTTCCTTAATCCTTTAGGTCGGTGGAGCATGATCCGTGAGGCAGGGCCTGATTGGTCGAGATAACAGGGCGGGCGCCCAAGGGGGGAGGGCAGGCGCCCTGTCCCTGAGCCCGCTCGGCTTCTCGTTCGTTCCCGTGGCTTCTAGAGTCTTCTAGATGATAGAAAATTGCCGCACACGTTAATATCTCTATGTAAACCGGACGTGTGGGCTTTTCCTCCATATTTTCTGATAACCCCTTGTAGAAATAGACAAACACCAAAACTTGTGGAGTTCTGTCAGATAAAACCCTAAGTCTGGGTGTTGGTTGCATTTGGATCCTTTTTTGTTTATTTGATAACTAAATTTGGTACTTAAGGACCGTCAACAACTCCCCCAAGCTTACCTCTTGCTCGTCCCTGAGCAAGGATGGACTCAAGAGTTTCTGCAATGGTTTCATGCCTTAAAGGTACACATGCGTTCAAACAAGATCTCATTTGTGGGTTAGGGCAAACTGTTAAGATTTAAACTTACTCATATTACCTTCCATCATGGGGCTTGCAACCGTCACTTGTGTCTTGAGCAGTTAAAAGATAGAACGGTCAAGTCAAGCGCCATGTCTCTTGTTCTTGATCAGCTATAGCTCTAGAGTTTTTGCAGATTTTCAAAATAAAACTCAGAGATTCCTTGCAGGACTCTCTCAATTCTCTCTTTTGTGGTATTTCTAGATCATCACCAAGACATTGATGATAAATGCCTTCTCTCAAAGTATGTGGCATTTTTGGTATGAGGCATAGTGACATTGCCTTTTCTCTCATCCTACTCTAATAAGGCTTTAACATCTGGAGCTCATAGGTGGGAGATAAAGTATGCATACTTACAAGACATTTATTGCCTAGAAAAACTATGGATCCAGAGAAACAAGTCAATAAGTCAAATCATGATGTGCATGTGTGGCGAATGAATAGTGTATGGTGATGATGGTGTAATGGTGAAAACAATGGTGAAAGTCTATTTCTACTTTTGCCCTTTTGAGGGGATACATAACTTTCTTGCACTTTTAAGCTTTTTGAGGGGGAATGAGATGCTCTATATTTTCTTTTTCTTTTCTCTCAGGTGGGTATCTTGTACCCCTAATTCTACTATCGGACACTTGTCCATTTTTACCTCTCGTCTCACTTTTTTCTTTTCTTCGAGGTTCCGGGCACTTGCCCCTTTTTATTTTCTCATATTTTTCTTTTTTTTCTTCTCTCTCTTTTTTTAGAGCTCTCACCCTCCTAGGATAATGTAGCAAGTGGTAGTAATCAAAATATCTTAAGCATTTATTTCACGTGGAATAACAGGGATAGGATAATGTTTTTGGCTATTCTCTCCTAGATAGGAGTAGAATAATTTTGGGTAAATCTGGAGATGGAAATGAGTGGATGTATGTGGATGCGTACTTCCGGAGTAGAAGCAACATGTATGAGTGAACGTGCAAGTGAATCTTGATTTTAACCGCATGACAAGCTCCTAAGGGTCTACACAGCTTGACCACACTCAATGCTCATAAGCAGTAAAAGTAAATGTATGGTTCATAGTCTAATAAGCATGTATATGTGGCTGTGGTAGGATTTTAAACTCTCATCATACAGGAACTCATCATGCAACATTTTAAAGATTTTCAAAGATAAAATTCTCTAGAATTCTAGCATCTCTAGGAACAGATAAACAGTAGCTCAACCTTCCCATATCATATCCATTAACGACTTAGACTTTAGATCAAGTACACTTCCCACAAGTTAAGGTTTAGAGCAAATCTTAATTCATAACAGTCATGCCTAAACTTGAGAGAGAATTCGATTTTGAGAACTAGTCATGGCAGAGCAACTATTCATCATTTCCATGTGAGAGCTTATCATGAGGGTTCATAGCAAACTTTATTTATTTATTTATTTAGCAAACTAGACAAAGATATATATATAAGCATAAAATCTTTATTTGGGTTTTTATGATTATGCATCTTTTTATTGTTTGAGTAAAGTATAAACGCAAATATAAACACTTAGCTGGATAAATGGGGGTGCTCTCCCCAAGCTGGATTTTGACGTAATTTCTTCTAATGTAGCTAGCAGGTGGCGGAGGTGTATTTGAATGTCGGCAGCACCTTGACAACGATTAGGATGTCCTCCGTCTGCTAGTCTTCTTTGATCCTTGAATTCTGTGGAGCTCAAATAGACAACAAAGCTTTGTGAAACTGGTTAAGTGTTAGCATAAAATCTCTTTGCCTTTATCATGTTGAGCTTCCTCTAATAAATATTACTCTCTTTGGTAGGATCATAAATTTATTTTTATATTTTCATTTCTATAGGATAGGAATATATTTATTTTATTTTTACGCCACCACAGTGAATGTACTTATGTGTTTTATGCCACGAGCATACTCACACGGGGCTTGCAATTTTTAACATTTTTATTTTCTATGCAAGATAACATGATTAACTAACAAGCCATTTAAGGAAAGTAAATAATTTAAGGGAAAAGGGAATGCAGAAAGGATAAATATGGATAACTACCGATTTTACCTTTCGGCAAGGGTTCAATGTTTTAAGTCTTCTGAACAAGACTTCTCACCGTGTTCATTCTTCAGGTGCGTCATTTGATTCAGGTGTGGACCTTGATGTCTGCACCTCTTGATACGGTGTCACCCATGTTCTTCATTTGACCAACAGTTCGAAATGTGGCGTTGGCAGTATCTTGCTCAGTGTGTTTGTGCTCGTAGATCCAGGTCCTTCACTTGGTAGAGTCTAGGAGATGAAAAATCCTCCATGTTTCTCAAAATGTGTCCTGCTCATAGAGACAAGGCAGAGATCAAGTGCATGGGTCCCGTTCGTGGAAAACACCAACAGAACCAAAAGTATATTTATTCTTCTCTGTCCTTAAGCATAGGGAGCAAGACAAAGTTGATGGGTGATAAGTTCATGAGTGTAGCATTTAAAACATTTGTCAAATCAGATCGCTCAACCTTATGGAAAGATAATCTATCTATGTATATGTCTTTTTCTTTATATCTTCCCAAAGATTGAATGTGCAACATTTTAGCTCATATGATTAGGAGTGTGGGATCATGGAGGTAGTACTAGGAACAAAGATTAGAGGACTAAACATGCTGAATCAGTTGGGTTGGTTAATTTGGAGTTATAAATCACACATGTTTGTCTCTTTATTTATGTGAATGCCAGAACTAAGGAGAAGCTTATAAAACTGATAGTCACATATCTTAAGATGTTACCTTAATTGAAGAGTGATGGTACCATCTTACCTTGTGGAAGCTTCCCATTCGTAGTGGCTGTGTATCATATTTATGTACTTTGTCTCCTTCCATGGATCATCTCTCTATGACGAATGAGCTATGTCCTTCTTGTTCAAATTGTCAAACTTCATGTGTCTCTCTCTTCATCTCTGATGTGATTTTATCTCAGGACTTGCCAAATCGATATTGAAAGTTTTTCTGTAGCGGTTAGTCCGACAAAATATACCAATGTCTACACAAGCAATTTTTAGTTCAATAACCAAACTAGACTCCATGTCTAATCAGATTAAGAAAGGCTGTTTAACCTAAGCACCATGCTTAATTTAAAAGCCAATAGAATTATGTGCAGTACTTCCAAACTAACACTTACTAGGATAAACAAAGGTAGCGTGATGGCATTTATAGAGATCTACTCAAGTGGAGATGAAGTAGTGTGATTAGTATTTATTCAATTTACCATGTCTCAATGGCAAGGACAACCAACAAAGCAACATGACAAAGGATGTTTTTATGTAAGGTACTCCCCCAAGCTTGAATTTTGCAAAATTCAAGTTTGGATGAATTTAATTCAGTGTTGCATGATGATTGGTTGGACATATCTTCATGTTCCAATCCTGGAAAGGTTAGTGACAAGAATACCTGAAGGAATATTTTTACAATTATCCTTATATGCTCAATACACCAGGTAATGTTGCAAATAATTAAAAGCTCATGTTACGATCTGATCAGTGCTTATTTTAGGACACTAAGCTTGTCCTTGGGAAACCATCAATTTATGTTGGCGAAGTGGTTTCCCCTCCAACGCCAACCTTTGTATATAAAGATTAGCTCAACGAGATCTGCAATATTTAGTATAGACATATGCATCGACAACCGCCCTTTTAAAGTTTTTTTAAATAGAAAGGAAGAGGGGGTTGGAGATCTCAAATGTGGTGATGTTGGAGAGACCAAAAGATTGGGAAGATGTTTCATATGAGCATGGAGTAAACAAAGTGGCTATGAAATAAATTCCATGCTCATTAATGTTATCTTCGTCTCTAATCTGAATGTTCAGAGTTTCTCTTGGATTAGTCCTGTCTATGTCCTCTTCTATAGAAGGGTGAATCTCATATTCAAGGGGAGTTAAAGACTCAACATCTGAAATTGAGTCAAGGTCAGAATCCATTAAGGCTTCTTCCTTGTCATTCCATTCTACACATTCCAGCCATTTAGAATTTGTGATCAAGACAAGGGAGCTGATAGAATCTTCTATATGGCTTAGCTCTCCTTCTATGGTATTACTTGACATGCCATCCTTATGGTCTTCATGACTCCTATGGTTTGGTCGTCTTGATGGATTGCTAGGATCATCATGAGACTGAAAAAGGAGAGGGATAAGAGGGGTCTCTAAGGTCAAGGATGGATTTAGAATTTGTGAATATGGAAGGGGAGCAGATAGAATTTTCTATATGGTTTAGCTCTCCTTCACTTGATATGTCATCCTCGACTTCTTCATAATAGGAACCTGGACATTCTCTAAGAGAACCATCATTGCAAGGATTTGAATTATCCCTGCTTGAAGGTCTCTTATGGAACCAGAAGTCTAAACCATCAGCATCTGAAAGATTTAAGGTCAGAATTCCTTCCTCCCTTGGAGAATTTTGGGGTATTGATGGTTTAGGATCAATAGCTAAAGTTTGGGATTGAAGTGGTTGTGATCTGGCTATCGAAACATCTTCTTCTTGTCTAGGGACTGGTTCTTTCTCTTGCTCAGGGATATAATTGCTAGGAGACTTTTCGCTCATTAAATCAATCAAATTCCAAGCTTCACTAGCGGACATGTGGTGGAAAGATCCTCCAGAGGCCGCATGAAGGGTTTGCTTATTTTCCCTACTAAGGCCCTTAAAAAAGTGAATTAGAAGAACTTCTCTTAGAATAGAAAGATTTGGGCCAGTGAGAGTAAGGTCAATAAAGCGGTCCCATGATTTGCCAAGAGATTCTTCTTCTAGTTGTCTAAAAGAAAGAATCTCGAGCCAAAGATCCGCCTCTTTGGTGATCGGAAAATGTTTAGTGAGAAGACTATTGTATAGCTCCTTCCAATCTCCATGAGCACTTCCTATGTTGAGTTTATACCAATGTCTAGCTTTTCCCGTTAAAGAGAATGGAAAGAGCTTCAATTTAAGGGTCTCATCAGACATGCCTTCAATGCGAAGGAGGTCACAGACATGATAAAACTCCCTTAGGTGTGTGTATGGGTTTTCCTCACCTTCTCCTGAGAAAGGTTGTTTTTGAAGAAATTCTATGTATTCTGGGCTTATCTCAAAACTAGATGTCATGATAGGCTTTGAAGATTTTGGTGGTTCGAGATGTATGCCCGTAGGTCTATTAAACTGATAGATAGACATGTTTGCCTTCATGATAGACTAGAGATCAAGGATTAGATAAGAAGAAAGAATAGCAGAGATAAGGCAAAGGATAAAAGGAAAATATTTTTTTATTTTTATTTTTTAGAAAATGATTAAGCTAGTTCGTAGTCAACTCAACAACCGTTTCCCCGGCAACGGTGCCAAAAAGCTTGTTGACACTTGCTAACACCACTTGAATACTAGGTTGTCATCCTCGGCATGGCACTAGAGTGTACTATGGTATTTATACGCACACAGATAAATCTGCAAGCGCACGGATACCGTTGTAGCTTTTACCCGGTTAAAGGTTTTATCGTATCCACAGGGAAACGGGAGAACTGATCTATACTCTAAATTAACCTAGATAGATAGGTAGGTGTAAATAGGAAAGATAGTAGAATTGAATAAGGACAATATTAAAGGTAAGATAACAATGGGTGATAATATGGGAATAGAGAGTAGAGCAATCTAGTATATGGGCGATGGTAGGAGAATAAAGAGGATAACTATGGTTTCTCTACTTCAAAGGGGTATGTCTATGTCTGGGACGAACCACGTGATAAGATTACACCACAAAGGATGCTTATCCATAGGCCGATAAACCCTACGAGTCCTGCTAACGGGAGGTGGACTACAGAGGACCAACGTAGCTATCAAATACGCGGCCTACCACACGATCCGGCTAGACAGGGGATATTCACAAGTAATCTAGGTCTGAGCACCACGCTTACACCTATACTACAACCCTCACCTATAGCGTCCTATAGATTAAAGTACTCAAAAGAGTTGTGAACTAGAACATACATGGATAGTAATTGCATAATGAAATAAGAAGTAGATTACCAGAGTCATCCCATGAGCAAGCTTAATTAGAGCTTGATCATGGCGAAGTACAACTGGAGGAAGAACCGACAAGCTGGCCTCTCCTCCAATCCTCCCTCGCTCTCCATCTCGCAACTATCTAGATCTACTCTAATTTAGAGAAGAGAGGAGAGCTCTCATCTCCAAACCCTAGCTTTTGCTCTGTCTATGAATAATGAATAGGGACGAAGGGGTGTCTCCTCTAGGGGCCAGGGGGCCTACTTATATAGCCCCTCCAAATGAATGTGGGCCATCGGATCAAACCGACCTTAATCGCACGGTTTTCCTTAATTCTTTAGGTCGGTGGAGGATGATCCGCGAGGTGGGGCCTGATTGGTCTAGATGACAGGGCGGGCGCCCAAGGGGGGAGGGCGGGCGCCCATTGCCCATGCCTGCTTGGCTTCCCATTCGTTCCTGTGGCTTCTACAGTCTTCTAGATGATAGAAAATTGCCGCACACGTTAATATCTCTATGTAAACCCGATGTGTGGGCCTTTCCTCCATATTTCCTAATAACCCCCTGTAGAAATAGACAAACACCAAAACTTGTGGAATTCTGTCAGATAAAACCCAAAGTCTGGGTGTTGGTTGCATTTGGATCCTTTTTCTGTTTATTTGATAATTAAAGTTGGTACTTAAGGACTGTCAACAGTATGTTCCCTGTCAACCAACATCTTGCAGTTGTTTTGTTTGATTCTGGATCATGGCATTCATTCATGAGCTAAGCATTCGCACAAAAGCATGATCAAGCAGTTACAGATCTGGGTTATGGCTATCGCATCAGCTCAGCAGGGGCAGATGTATTAACAAATAGAGTGGTCCGAGGGGCAACCCTAGATATAAGTAACCGCGTGTTCCAAGTGAATCTGGTTGTCATGCCTAGTTTAGTCTTAGATGTTATCATGGGCATGAACTGGATGAAAGAGTGGGACGCAATTATAGATGCAGGGAAAAGGGTGTTATCTGTCAGGGAGCCTCAGGGCAATGGTTCTTTTCAAGTACCCCTGCCTCATCGTTTGACTTTGCTAGCATCTCTTGTGCTACGCAAGTGATTCCTTTAACCCAAATCCCCATGGTTTCTGAGTTTCCTGATGTTTTTCTAGAAGAGTTGTCACGACTTACGGAGATAGGGAAGTAGAGTTTGCTATAGGGTTGATACCAGGTACAGCACCAATCTCGAGAAGACCGTACCGAATGCCACCAAACAAGCTCGCTGAATTGAAGACTCAGTTGAAGGAGCTACTGGACAAAGGTTTCATCCGACCAAGTTTGTCCGAATGGGGCTGTCCGGCGCTGTTCGTGAAAAAGAAGGATCAATCCTTGCGCATGTGCGTGGACTATCGTCCGCTCAATGCTGTGACAATCAAGAATAAGTATCCTCTGCCACGGATTGATATCCTATTCGACCAGCTGTCTAAAGCAAAAGTGTTTTCCAAGATAGATGTGAGGTCCGGGTATCACTAGATCATGATCCGCCCGCAAGATATACCGAAGACTGCTTTTTCTACCAGATATGGGTTGTATGAGTATCTTGTCATGTCCTTCGGATTAACAAATGCTCCTGCATACTTTATGTATCTAATGAATTCAGTCTTTATGCCAGAGTTAGACAAGTTTGTTGTGGTGTTTATCGATGACATTCTGGTTTATTTGGAGAATGAGCAAGATCATGCTGAGCATCTAAGAGTCGTGCTGACACGACTCCGAGAACATGAATTCTTTGCGAAGTTCAGCAAGTGTGAATTCTGGCTTAAGAAAGTTCCATTCCTAGGGCACATTCTGACAGAAGAAGGGATCGCTGTGGATCCATCAAAAGTACACGAAGTTATGGACTGGAAGGCACCAACTTCTATCTCGGAAGTTCGAAGTTTTCTTGGGTTAGTCGGGTGTTATCGTCGTTTCATCCATGACTTCTCCAAGATTGCTCAGCCAATGACCAGTTTGCTACAAAAGGACCATAAGTTCGCCTAGACAGAGGGGTGTGAAGTAGCCTTCCGCACCATGCTTAAGATACTGACCACTGCTCCTATTCTAGCACAACCGAACATCGAGAAGCCTTTTGATGTGTTTTGTGATGCATTGAAAAGTGGTTTGGGATGTGTGCTGATGCAAGAGGGCATAGTTATAGCTTAGGCTTCATGACAGTTGAGAAAACATGAAGTCAACTATCCAATCCACGGCCTTGAACTTGCAAATATTGTGCATGCTCTAAAGATATGGAGGCATTATCTGCTTGGGAATAAGTGTCACATCTACACGGATCATAAGAGCCTTAAGTACATCTTTACTCAATCTGAGTTGAATATGAGAAGTGGAGATGGTTGGAGCTAATCAAGGACTATGATCTTGAGGTCCATTACCACCCACACAAGGCTAACGTGGTAGCGGATGCCTTAAGTCATAAACCGCATTATCAAGTGGTCCAGCCTTTGTTTGAAAATGGGTTCAACTTGATGCATCCTGGGGTTCTGTGTCACATACAGCTCAGTTGTTCGCTATAGAGTCAAGTCATCGAAGGTCAGAAGACAGATAAGGGCATTTCTCATATTAAGGAAAAGATCAAGGATGCCCGCAAGACTCAGTTTCGAGTAGACGAGAAAGGGGTGCTTTGGTTTCACCAACGGTTGGTAGTTCCGAAGGATCGGGAACTAAAGAATCGAATCATGGATGAAGCACATCTTTCAAAGCTTTCCATCCATCCTGGGAGTAGTAGAATGTATCAAGATTTGAAGTCTCACATTTGATGGACTGTTGACGGTCCTTAAGTATCAAATATAATCAGCAAATAAACAAAGAAAAGGATCCAAATGCAACCGACACACAGACTTAGGGTTTGTTGACGGTCCTTAAGTATCAAATCTAATTATCAAATAAACAAAGAAAAGGATCCAAATGAAATCAACATCTAGACTTAGGGTTTTATCTGACAGAATTCCACGAGTTTTGGTGTTTGTCTATTTCTAGAGGGGGTTATCAGGAAATACGTGGCCCACACGTCGGGATTACATAGAGATATTAACGTGCCGCGCAATTATCTTACATCTAGAAGACTCCAGAAGCCACGGGAAGGAAGCGGAGGCCGAACGGGGCCGGGCACTGGGTGCCCACCCAGTTGCCCTGGGCGCCCGCCCCCTATTGGAGTCCAAACAGGACTCTCTCTCGGGAAAGATCTGCACCGACCTAAAGGATTAAGGATAACCGTTCAATCAATGTCGGTTTGATCCAACGGCCCATATGCACTTGAAGGGACTATAAAACCTGACCCCTGGCCCCTAGAGGAGAGAGCCTCTCAACCCTAATTCATTATTCTTCAAGGGACAAGAAGCCTCTGATCAAGATTAGAGCCACCACATCAATTAGATATCTAGATTAGCATAACTACATAGGATTAGAACTAGAAGGAGTCAATCTTCGATTGGTTTCCGGATCTGTCAAGAGGATTCTTTGTATTTCTCTAATTGTGCTTCTAATTGTTCTTCTAATCATCTTTGTTCTTCAATATTATGAATATGACTTTGTTCTACTTCAATATATTGCTTAGTTAGATTGGATCTATATACATGCTGAGGATCGTATATCATTTATCCATTGGATCCATGGGTAAATGATAGATATTGTGTAGGCGTGGTGCTTATACCGTATTTATCTGCGATTGTACCCAATATGCCAGATCGTGGGGTAGTTCGTGATAGTGACAGCTTCATTGATTCTTATATAGTCCCCCTCTCATGTATTGGGCTGGCAGAGCAACATTATTATAGGGGAGTGATTGCTATGTTTCTCATTTACCTTGCTAATATCACTATGCATGGGCGTAGTCTTGTCTTGCAATGATTGCTAAGTATGCTTGCACTAACTATGATAATGCTAGACTGTATAGTTAAGAATAACTTAGGAAATATTCTTGTAGTTCGTTCTAATTCCATGCTAATGACTTTCTAGAGTATATAATTGAGGTGCTTATCGTTTTTATATGTGGCTAAGTTATGCTGATCAGACTAATTATCTTTGTCACTATTCATTACTTCATATATCTTTTATGTGACACTTACCCCTGTATGAAAGAGTTAGATAAATGTTCTCAATTGTACATGCAATGATAGATACTCAATCTCATATTCTATTCTGTAATCAATATTGATGGTTGCTAATCCCTTCCCAGTGGTAAAAATATAAATAACGATACTTGGAATACTTTCCGGTTAAAATGCTACATCGGTATTAATCTGTGCGCTTGCAGATCCCATTCATTATTTATTTAAAAGAGCAATTGCATATTTCAATACCGCGTCTCTCATGTCATGCTGGGGATGAAAACTTGGCTTAAGTGGTGTGGGGGATAGGTTTGGTATTTTTGGCACCGTTATCAGATTTAGAAAACTAAGTCTACTTTTGGTAATAATGTTAAGAATACCCAACAAGCATTTTTGGCGCCGTTGCCGAGAAAGGTTGATTACTAATCAAGAATGGATATAGATTTTCGAGTTATCATTCGCATCACTAATATGATTGAGCTTATCTATTCTCTCATACAGTTTTACCCTAATATTTTTTCTATTTTATCTTATGCAGGGGAATGTATGAATAGAAGACATCTTCTAGGAAATTTTGTTGACAATCCCGAAGCGTTATTTAAAAAAACAAGGGCCAAGCTCAAGAAGAGATCATCAACACTTCAGCAAGAAACTTCATCCAATCAAGAAGATCACCGGAACTTGTCTTCAGAATTCGAAGCCATGGCGAACAAATCAATCCACGAGTTCTCAGCTCCCACTACGGACAACATCCGCACTGGACCTGCTGCAGAGATCGATGGCAACTTTGAGCTCAAGCCTGGACTTATCAACATGGTGCAATCAAACCAGTTCTGTGGGAAGGTGCACGAAGATGCTAGTGCTCATCTCCAACACTTCCTGGAGATATGCAGCACATTCACCATATTAGGAGTCCCCAGAGATGTTATACTACTTCGCCTGTTCCCATTCTCACTGTTAGGAAGAGTGAAGCAGTGGTTCTACGCTACAAAGGAGAAGAATACTACGTGGGCACTCTGCTCAACAAACTTTTGGCTAAGTTCTTTCCCATGGGCAGGACCAATGCTCTCCGTGGGAAGATTACAAGTTTTCAGCAACAACATGACGAATCCGTTCCAGAAGCATGGGAGCGCTTCCAAGACTACATCCTAGAATGTCCCCATCATGGAATGGAGAGTTGGCTACTAATGCAGATGTTTTATCATGGGCTCGGCAATAGTGCCCGAGAGACTATGGATGCTGCAGCAGGAGGAGCATTCTTATCACTTACCATATCACAAGCCACAGCTCTTGTGGAGAAGATGGCGTCCAATCAAGGCTGGAATGAAGAGAGGACCTAGACACGCAAGAGAGGTGGAGGTATGCATCAGCTCAAGGAGGTAGACATGCTGTCTGAAAAAGCTAGACCTGCTCATGAAGAAGCTCGACAATAGAGCTAGAGATAAGAAAGAAGTTATGCACATCTATGACTTGTGAGGAGTGTGGAGGTACTGGACACTTAGATAATCACTGCCCTGAGATGCTTGAGCATGTGAACTAGATCAACAATAACAACAACAACTACTACAACCGTCATCAACAAAATCAAGGTTGGAATCAACACAGGCCTAAATACTCAGGTAATTATCAAGGTAAGAATTCTTACAATAATAATAATAATTTTCCACCTCTGAGAGAGTTAGTGTCTAATCAAGGAAAGCTAATCGATAATCTATCTAAGAAATTGGCATCAAATGATAAAATGCTAGAAAATATAAATAATAGAATGGATAATTTCTCTACTGCCATCAAGAATCAAATTAGCTTTAATAAAATGATTAAATCTCAGTTAAATCAAATAGCTTCTGCTGTTCCTGCTACTAACCCCGGTATACCATCACAACCGAAAGGATTAGAATCTGCAAATCTTGTAGACATGTTTGATGCAGGTAATTGGAGTAACCCCGTCACTGAATTCACTACTGACCTTCTGCCGGTCAAGAGAGGCGATCCAGGACACCCCGTCATCCCGATCTCTATCGGCATGGTGGACTTCCCAGAAGCACTCTGCGACTTTGGCTCTAGTGTCAATATTATACCTAGGGTACTCTATGAAAAATTCTTTACATATCCTTTGTTAGAAACAACCATATGTTTGCAATTTGCAGATCAGGCGTTAAGTTCTCCAAAAGGAATATTGAAGAACCTTTGTGTCCGAGTTGGTACCTTATATGCCCTAGTAGACTTCGTGGTGATAGAGACTGGTATTGATGAGAGAGCACCCATCATCTTAGGGAGGCCATTCTTAAACACCTCGGGAGCTGTCATCTACGCTAGTGCTGCCAAGATCAGTTTCTACATCAAAGGGAGGAAGGAGACATTTTTCTTGAAGAACAAGACTACACAAATCTCAGATCAATCCAGATGTGAATCAAGGAAGAGGACCAACAGGAGGAACAGGAACAAGCAAGTGTGGACCGAGACAACTAAGATGGTCACTGCAGTTCATGGAGGTCAAGATCACCAACTTAAGTCACCGTTTCTGAATAAGAAGGATGACCCAGGAACGCCAAGCATCTATTGCTCCATAAATGGATACAACTCTACAAGACGACTTGTGACACCGGATCGGGCGTCAACATAATGGCCGCAGTCACCTATCGGCTCTTGTTCAGAACCATGCCCTTAAAACCAACATACATTCAGCTCCAGATGGCAGATGAGAAATTTAGAGAAGTTAAAGGAATAGTAACTGATGTCCCTGTCAAAATAGATGATTATTTTGTCTACACAGACTTTTAGGTTATTGAGATGGGAGAAGACGAATACGATCCACCCATCATCCTTGGAAGACCATTCCTCAGCACCGTTAAGGCAATCATCTACATTGGAACTGGAGAAGTCCATATGCACTTCCCCTCAGAGAAGGTACGCCGCTATTTTACTGACCCTAACTATATTGTTAAAGAATCTAAGCACGTTAGAAAGCGACGCAACCGCAACCAGAGGAGGCAAATCATCAAGGACGGATGGGCAGACTACGAAGGAGAAGTGGTAAGGTCAGAAGACGTAGAGTTTAAACAGAACTATCCTGAGGAGACCGAAGCACCGAGTCAGGTGTGGAGAGAAAAGATAACCATACATGAAGAAGAGGCACCGCCGAAAGTACCGACTCCGCCATCCAACGTATCCCAGGACGAATGAGAAAACGGAGAGTCCCGTTCAGAGGACTTAAAAACACCGAACACCTTGCCAAGAGGTAAACTTGGTAGTTATCCTTTTCCCTTTCAATTATTTAAATAGCTTGCTTAGTTAATCATGTTCATGCTAACCTAAAAAGAAAATAAAAATGTGAAAAAAAATAGTAAGCCCCATGTGAGTATACGAGTGGCATAAAAACCCATAAGTACATTCACTGTGGTGGCATAAAAATAAAATAAATATTTCTTTTCTGCTCTATAAAATGAAAATACAAAAACAGAGAGTAATATTAAGGAGTCTCAACATGATAAAGGCTAGATATCTATGCTAACACTTAATCAGTTCCACAAGCTTTGTTGTCTATTTGAGCTCCACAAAATTTAAGAATCAAGAAGACTAGCAGACGGAGGACATTCTAATCGCTGTCAGAATGCTGCTGACTTTCAAATACACCTCTGCCACCTGCTAGCTACATCAAGAGAAATTACGTCAAAATTCAGCTTGGGGGAGAGCACCCCCATTTATCTCGATAAGTATTTCTATCTATCTCTATACTTATACTATATTAAAATATACATTACTATGGAAAACTAAATAAAGATTTTATGCTTATATATATATGTCTTTTGCTTAGTATGTTTAATAAATAAATAAAGTGGCTATGCTAATCTGTATCTAAATAAAACTCTAGCATGGATATGACGAATAGTTGCTCTACCTAATTTGCAAATTTGAAGTTCTCTCACTAGTTTAGATACAACTGTTATAATTTAAAGCTTGCTCTAGACCTAAACTTGTGGGATGAAAACTTGATCTGAAGTCTAAGTTGTTAACGGATATGATATGGGAAGGTTGAGCTGCTGTTTATCTATTCCTAGAGATGCTAGAATTCTGTAGAATTTTATCTTTGAAAATCTTTAAAATGTTGCATGATGAGTTCCTATATGATGAGAGTTTAAATTCCAACCACAGCCATATATACATGCTTGCTAGACTTTGAGCCACACATTTACTATTTACTGCTTATGAGCATTGAGTGTGGTCAAGCTGTGTAGACCCTTAGGAGCTTGTCATGTGGTTGAATCAAGATTTCACTTGCACGTTCACTCACATATGCTGCTTCTACTCCAGAAGTACCATCCACATATATCCACCCAATTCCATCTCCAGAATCACCCAAAAATATTCTACTCCTAATCCGAGAGAGAATAACCAAAAATATTTCTGTTTTTCCCCTATGAAATAAATGCTCAAGTTATCTTGTAACTACCACTTGCTATATTATCTCATGAGATGAGTGCTCTAAAAAAAGAAAAAAAAAACAGAAAAGATACGAGGAAATAAAAAGGGGCAAGTGCCTGGAACCTCGAAAGAAAAGAAAAAGTGAGACGAGAGGTAAAAATGGACAAGTGTTCGACAGTAGAATTAGAGGTACAAGATACCCACCTGAGAAGAAAGAAAAAAAAAGAAAAGATAGAGCATCTCATTCTCCTCAAAGTTTCAAAAAGCAAGGAAGGTATGTATCCTCTCAAAGAGCACAGGTAGAATTAGACTTCCACCATTGTTATCACCATCATTACCATACACCATTCATTTGCCACACATGCACATCTTGATTTGGCTTATTGATTTGTTTCTTTGGATCCATGGTTTGACTATACAATAAATGTCTTGTAAGTATGTATACTTTATCTCCCACCTATGAGCTCCAGATATTAAAGCCTTATTAGAGTAGGGTGAGAGATAAGGCAATGTCACTATGCCATATACCATAAATACCACATATATTGAGAGAAGGCACATACCATCACTGCCATGGTAAGGATCCAGAAATACCACAAAGGAGAGATTTGAGAGAGTCATACAAGGAATCTCTGAGTTTTATTTGAAAATCTGCAAAAACTCCAGAGCTATAGCTGATCAAGAATAAGAGACATGGCACTTGACTAGAATGTTCTATCCTTTAACTACTCAAGACAGAAGTGACGGTTACAAGTCCCATGGTGAAAGGTAAAGTAAGTAAGTTTTATGTCTTGACAGTTTACTCTAACTCAGAGATAAGATCTTATTATAAAGCATGTGTACCGTCAATTTTAAAAGTATTGCAGCAACTTCTAATCTATCCTTGCTCAGGGACGAGCAAGTGGTAAGCTTGGGGGAGTTTGTTGACGGTCCTTAAGTATCAAATTTAATTATCAAATAAACAAAGAAAAGGATCCAAATGAAATCAACATCTAGACTTAGGGTTTTATCTGACAGAATTCCACGAGTTTTGGTGTTTGTCTATTTCTGCAGGGGGTTATTAGGAAATACGAAAGAAAGGCCCACACGTCGGGATTACATAGAGATATTAACGTGCCGCACAATTATCTTACATCTAGAAGACTCAAGAAGCCACGGGAAGGAAGCGGAGGTCGAACGGGGCCAGGCACTGGGCGCCCGCCCAGTTGCCCTGGGCGCCCGCCCCCTGTTGGAGTCCAAACAGGACTCTCTCTCGGGAAAGACCTCCACCGACCTAAAGGATCAAGGATTATCGTTCAATCAATGTCGGTTTGATCCAACGGCCCATATTCACTTGAAGGGACTATAAAACCAGACCCCCTGGCCACTGGAGGAGAGAGCCTCTCAACCCTAATTCATTATTCTTCAAGGGAGAAGAAGCCTCTGATCAAGATTAGAGCCACCACATCAATTAGATATCTAGATTAGCATAGCTACATAGGATTAGAACTAGAAGGAGCAAATCTTCGATTGGTTTTCAGATCTGTCAAGAGGATTCTTGGTAATTCTCTAATTGTGCTTCTAATTGTTCTTCTAATCATCTTTGTTCTTCAATATTATGAATATGACTTTGTTCTACTTCAAAATATTGCTTATGACTTTGCTCTACTTGCTTATATTCAAGATTATATTATTCTTAGTTTGTCATAGTTATGTACTTGGCTTAGTTAGATTGGATCTATATACATGCTTAGGATCGTATAGCGTTTATCCATCGGATCCATGGGTAAATGATAGATATTGTGTAGGCGTGGTGCTTATACCGTATTTATCTGCGATTGTACCCAATATGCAAGATCGTGGGGTAGTTCGTGATAGTGACAACTGTTGACGGTCCTTAAGTATCAAATATAATCATCAAATAAATAAAGAAAAGGATCCAAATGCAACCAACACCTAGACTTAGGGTTTTATCTGACAGAATTCCACGAGTTTTGGTGTTTGTCTATTTCTGCAGGGGGTTATCAGGAAATAAGGAAGAAAGGCCCACATGTCGGGATTACATAGAGATATCAACCCACCGCGCAATTTTCTAGCATCTAGAAGACTCCAGAAGCCACGGGAAGGAAGCGGAGCCCGAAAGGGGCCAGGCCCAGGGCGCCCGCCCCCCTCTGGACTCCGTTCCGGACTCTCTTCGCACACGACGTTCCACCGACCTATTGGATCCAGAATAACATAGTACCACCTCGCCTATCGACCTAAAAACGCATAGAAGGGGAGGACTATATAAGGAGACCCCCCTGGCCCCTGGAGAAGACAAGAAATTATCATAGAGATTGAGGGGTGCCCTCGAAGGAAAACCTCTTCTCTAAATAATATTTCGTTTTAGGCTTAGCAACCAATGTAAGGTAGAAATAGATCTTCTAGTTTCTACTAGATTGGGAGAGATAGAGTGGAGGTGTGGATCGGAGGAAGGCCGGCCTGTCGGTGTCTACTCCGAGTTGTACCTACGGGATCAAGTCTCCTAACCCGAGGCTTGCTTCTAAGATTCTTCAGTAATTCGACTTCTAATACTAGTAAGTTCTTGTTTTATTGTTCTTTGGTTTATGAGTTTACTTTAATCCTCTTCCGGTTGAGTATTAGAGTAATCACTTGTTAGCGTAAACGTGGTGTTTAGGCTAGGGTACTCATAGATATCCCCTGACTAGCTGGACCGTGGTAGTAGCGAGGAACGTGACATTTCCGAGTTACCTTTGTAGATCACATCTCGTTAGCAGGACGGGTAGGTTTATAGGTGCGGGTCGAACATCCTTTGTGTTGTCTAGATTCCGTGAGCCTCCCCAATAGAACAGTAGATCATCCTTACCAAGGTTAGAACGAGACTACGGTTGCAGTCTTCTCTATACATCACTCACATCGAGAGACATTCTTTGTAGCCTAATGGGATAGTAGCCTAGATTTGGTTAGTCAGATGCACCCTTTCTCCCAGTGGTAAAAATATAAATACGATAACTCTGGATAACCTCCCGGGTGAAATGCTCACCGATATCCGTGCGCTTGCGGATCATTTCCTTATTGCGTTACCAAATATCAACAAGCATTTCTGGCGCCGTTGCCGGGGAGAAAGACGGTTTGCTGAGATAACTTTGAGTCTTGCTATTATCTTGTATTATACTTTTATACTTTTATTCTTTTATCTTTTTATTTTGTCTATCTTTATGGATAACTCAAATTCCATACATATTATTAAATTCTTTGCACCTTCGGAGACCAGCCATAGACCATGGGAGTCAACACGTCCTGCCCCTAATTATGATCTGTGTCCGGAGTTGATTGCAATAGGTCAAAACCAACCCTTTTCTATAGCCGAGGTCCTATCTTTTAATCAAGAAGATAATGCACTTTTAGCTACACCTAGGGAATCTTTTAATCTTTCTATAAATTCTGGTTTAGACCTAGCCCTACAAGATCATGTTTTTCCTAGATATTTTCAAATTGGTCTTAATCATATAACCTTTGGTAGAGTCATTCTTTCTTTATCTATTAGTAAAGGAAGGTATGTCTTCATTTGTGGACATCCTTCTTGTACTAGCATTCATAGAATAATCTTAGAGATAGAGAAGGAATCATCTCCCAGACAAGGAGAGGATGTTTCAATAGCCGATTTCCAAACATTTCAATCCCATGATTCGGCTATCCATCCCATCCTTGAGCTTAATAGTTTCTACTATGCTCTTCCTCTTGAACCTCCCGATAATCCTATGAATCTTTCTAGACATCCCATGCATAAGAAGGAGGATCGAGAAGAGCAACATCAATGGCTAGAGGGCATTAAAAATCCATGTGCTATCACCATTGAATGGATAGATAAAACAAACTTGAGAGACAATCCTAGAGGAATTTTAAACATTCATGAAGAATCATCCTTGGAGTTTGAGAATAAGAGAAACAACAGTGAGCATGGAAGTTATTTCATAAATACCTCACCCAGTCCTTGCTCATATAAAACATCTCTCCAATCAATTTGTCTCTCCATCCTTACCACATTTGAGATCTTCAACCCCCTCTTCTTTTCTATTTATAAAAACTTTAAAAGGGCGGTTGTCGATGCATATGTCTATAATAAATATTGCAGATCTCGTTGAGTTAATTGATGGTTCCCCAAGGACAAGCTTAGTGTCCTAAAACAAGCACTTCTAATTATTTGCAACATTGCCTTGTGTATTGAGCATATAAAGATAATTGTAGAAATATTCCTTCAGGTATTCTTGCCACTAACCTTTCTAGGATTGGAGCAAGAAGATCGGATGAATGACAAGCGCAAGGTATGCCCAACCAATCATCATGCAACATTAAATTAAATTCATCCAATCTTGAATTTTGCAAAATTCAAGCTTGGGGGAGTACTTTACATAAAACATCATTTGCCATGTTGCTATGTTGGTTGTCCTTACCTTTGAGACATGCTCAATTTGTTAAATACTAATCACACTACTTCATCTCCACTTGAGTAGATCTCTATAAAAGCCATCGTGCTACCTTTGTTTATCCTAGTAAGTGTTAGTTTGGAAGTACTGGTCACACTTCCAATGGCATTTAAATTAAGCATGGTGCTTAGGTTAAATAGCCTTCCTTAATCTGATTAGACATGGAGTCTAGTTTGGTTACTGAACTAAAAACTGCTTGAGTAGATATTGGTATATTTTGTTGGACTAACCCCTGTAGGAAAACTTTCAATATCAACCTGGGAAGTCCTGAGATGCAAACTCATTAGAGATGAAGAAAGTGACACATGAAGTTTAACAATTTGCTCAAGAAAGACGTAGCTCATAAGAGATGATTCATGGAGGGTGCCACAAACACGATGCACAACCGCTAAGAAAGGAAAGCTTCCACAAGGTGATACTGTACCATCACTCTTCAAGTAAGGTAACATCTTAAGGTACTTGACTAACACTTTTATAAGCTCCTCTTTGGTTCTGGCATTCACATAAATAAAGAGACAAACATGTATGATTTATAACTCCAAATTAACCAACTCAATTAATTCAACATGTTTAGTCCTTTAATCTTTATTCTTAGTACTACCTTCGTGACCCCACACTCCTAATCATATAAGCTAAAGTATTGCACATGCAATCTTTGGAAGATATAAACAAAATATAAATATAGATAGATTATCTTTCCATTAGGTTGAGCCATCTGATCTGACAAATGCTACACTCATGATCCATCAATTTTGTCTTGCTCACTATGCTTAAGGTTAGAGAAGAACAAATACACTTTTGGTTCTGTTGGTGTTTTCCACCAACAGGGCCCATGCACTTGATCTCTACCTTGTCTCTATGAGCAGGAACACTTCGAGCATAATATGAAGGAGTTTTACAACTCCCAGATTCCACTAAGTGAAGAACTAGGATCTACGAGCACAAACACACTGGAGATACTGGACGCTCAGGCAATCACTGCCCTAAGATGCTTGAGGACGTGAACTACATCAACAACAATAACAACTATTACTACAACCGTCCTCAACGACATCAAGGTTGGAATCAACAAAGGCCTAATTACTCAGAGAGGTGATCTAGGACGCCCCGTCATCCCGATCTCCATCGGCATGGTGGACTTCCCAGAAGCACTCTGCGACTTTGGCTCTAGCGTCAACATTATGCCCAGGGTTGCAGATCGGACACTTAGTTTCCCAAAGGAAATATTAAAGAACCTCTGCGTCCGAGTTGGTACCTTGTATGCTCTAGCAGACTTCATGGTGATAGAGACTGGTACTGAGGAGAGGGCACCCATCATCTTAGGGAGGCCATTCCTAAACACTAGAGCTGTCATCTACGCTAATGCTGCCAAGATCAGTCTCTACATCAAGGGGAAGAAGGAGACTTTCCTTCAAGAACAAGACTACACAAACTTCAGAGCAACCCCGACATGAGCCAAGGAAGAGGACCAACAGGAGGAACAGGAACAAGCAAATGTGGACCGAGTCAGCTAAGATGGTCACTGCAGTTCAAGGAGGTCAAGATCGTCGACTCAAGTCACCTTTCTTGATCAAGAAGGACGACCCTGGTGTTCTAAGCATTGAAGTGCACAATCAACAGATACTCTTTTCAGAAGACACTCTACGACACCGGATCTGACGTCAACATAATGGCCGTAGTCACTTATCAGCTCCTGCATGAAACCATGCCCCTACAACCAATATACATTCAGCTATAGATGACTTTCAAGTTATTGACATGGGAGAAGATGAATATGATCCACCCACCATCCTTGGAAGACAGTTCCTCAGCACTATCAAAGCCATCATCTATATTGGAACCGGAGAAGTCCACATACACTTCTCCTCTGAGAAGGTATGCCGCTGTTTTACTGACCCTAACTATATAGTTGAAGACTCTAAGCAGGTCAGGACAAGAAGAAATCATCAAGGACGGATGGGTAGACTACGAAGGAGAAGTGATAAGGACTGAAGACATACCACTTGAACATAACTGTCCTGAGGAGACCATAGCACCGAGTCAGGTGTGGAGAGAGAATATAGTTACACACGAAGAGGAGGCGCCACCGGAATCACCGACTACGTCATCCAGCGAATCCCAGGACGATTAAGAAAATGGAGAGTCCCGCTCGGAGGACTTAAAAACACCGAACGCCTTGCCAAGAGGTAAACTTGGTAGTTATCCTTTCCCTTTTAATTATTTCAAATAGTTTACTTAGTTAATCATGTTCGTATTATCCTAGAAAGAAAATAAAAAAAATGTGAAAAAAAACTGTAAGCCCCATGTGAGTAGACGAGTGGCACAAAACCCATAAGTACATTCACTGTGGTGGCATAAAAATAAAATAAATATTTTTCTGCTTTATAAAAACAAAAATATAAAAACAGGGAGTAATATTTATTAAGGAGTCTCAACATGATAAAGGCTAGATGTTTATGCTAACACTTAACCAGTTCCACAAGCTTTGTTGTCTATTTGAGCTCCACAGAATTTAAGAATCAAGAAGACTAGCAGACGGAGGACATTCTAATCGCTGTCAAAATACTGCTGACTTTCAAACACACCTCTGCCACCTGCTAGCTACATCAAGAGAAATTACGTCAAAATTCAGCTTGGGGGAGAGCACCCCCATTTATCTCGATAAGTATTTCTATCTATCTTTATACTTATACTATATTAGAATATAAATACACATAACTATGAAAAACCAAATAAAGATTTTATGCTTATATATATTTTGCTTAGTGTGTTTAATAAATAAATAAAGTGGCTATGCTAATCGGTATCTAATAAAACTTAAGCATGGATATGATGAATAGTTGCTCTGCCTAATTTGCAAATTAGAAGTTCTCTCTCAAGTTTAGATATAACTGTTATAATTTAAGGCCTGCTCTAGACCTAAACTTGTGGGATGAAGACTTGATCTGAAGTCTAAGTTGTTAACGGATACGATATGGGAAGGTTGAGCTGCTGTTTATCTGTTCCTAGAGATGCTAGAATTTTGGAGAATTTTATCTTTGAAAAATCTTTAAAATAACACATGATGAGTTCCTGTATGATGAGAGTTTAAATTCCTACCACAACCATATATACATGCTTGCTAGACCTTGAGCCACACATTTACTATTTACTGCTTATGAGCATTGAGTGTGGTCAAGCTGTGTAGACCCTTAGGAGCTTGTCATGTGGTTAAATCAAGATTCACTTGCACGTTCACTCATACATGCTACTTCTACTCCGGAAGTACCATCCACATATATCCTCTCATTTCCATCTCCAAAACCACCCAAAAGTATTCTACTCCAAATCCGAGAGAGAATAACCAAAAATATTTCTGTTTCCCCTTGTGAAATAAATGCTCAAGTTATCTTGTTACTACCACTTGCTATATTATCTCAAGAGATGAATGCTCTAAAAAAAAGAGAAAAAGAAAATAAAAGATACGAGGAAATAAAAAGGAGCAAGTGCTCGGAACCTCGAAAGAAAAGAAAAATATAGAGCATCTCATTCTCCTCATAAAGTTTCAAAAGCAAGGAAGGTATGTATCCCCTCAAAGAGCAAAGTAGAATTAGACTTCCACCACCATTATCACCATCATCACCATACACCATTCACATGCACATCTTGATTTGGCTTATTGATTTGTTTCTTTGGATCCATGGTTTGACTATACAATAAATGTCTTGTAAGTATGTATACTTTATCTCCCACCTATGAGCTCCAGATATTAAAGCCTTATTAGAGTAGGGTGAGAGAGAAGGCAATGTCACTATGCCTCATTCCACAAATACCACATATTTTGAGAGAAGGCATATACCATCACTGCCTTGGTAAGGATCCAGAAATACCACAAAAGAGAGTCCTGAGAGAGTCATATAAGGAATCTCTGAGTTTTATTTGAAAATCTGCAAAAACCCCAGAGCTATAGCTGATCAAGAATAAGAGACATGGCACTTGGCTAGACTGTTCTATCTTTTAACCACTCAAGAAAGAAGTGACGGTTACAAGTCCTATGGTGTAGGTAAAGTAAGTAAGTTTTAAGTCTTAACAGTTTATTCTAACTCAGAGATGAGATCTTGTTTAAATGCGTGTGTACTTCTAAGAAATGAAACCACTGCAGAAACTCTTGAGTTCATCCTTGCTCAGGGACGAGCAAGAGGTAAGCTTGGGGGAGTTTGTTGACGGTCCTTAAGTATCAAATATAATCATCAAATAAATAAAAAAAAGGATCCAAATGCAACCAACACCTAGACTTAGGGTTTTATCTGACAGAATTCCACGAGTTTTGGTGTTTGTCTATTTCTGCAGGGGGTCATCAGGAAATAAGGAAGAAAGGCCCACATGTCGGGATTACATAGAGATATCAACCCACCCCGCAATTTTCTACCATCTAGAAGACTCCAGAAGCCACGGGAAGGAAGCGGAGCCCGAAAGGGGCCAGGCCCAGGGCGCCCGCCCTGAGGACCTGGGCGCCCGCCCCCCTCTGGACTCCGTTCCAGACTCTCTTCGCACACGACGTTCCACCGACCTATTGGATCCAGAATAACATAGTACCACCTCGCCTATCGACCCAAAAACGCATAGAAGGGGAGGACTATATAAGGAGACCCCCCTGGCCCCTGGAGTAATTCGACTTCTAATACTAGTAAGTTCTTGTTTTATTGTTCTTTGGTTTATGAGTTTACTTTAATCCTCTTCCGGTTGAGTATTAGAGTAATCACTTGTTAGCGTAAACGTGGTGTTTAGGCTAGGGTACTCATAGATATCCCCTGACTAGCTGGACCGTGGTAGTAGCGAGGAACGTGACATTTCCGAGTTACCTTTGTAGATCACATCTCGTTAGCAGGACGGGTAGGTTTATAGGTGCGGGTCGAACATCCTTTGTGTTGTCTAGATTCCGTGAGCCTCCCCAATAGAACAGTAGATCATCCTTACCAAGGTTAGAACGAGACTACGGTTGCAGTCTTCTCTATACATCACTCACATCGAGAGACATTCTTTGTAGCCTAAAGGGATAGTAGCCTAGATTTGGTTAGTCAGATGCACCCTTTCTCCCAGTGGTAAAAATATAAATACGATAACTCTGTATAACCTCCCGGGTGAAATGCTCACCGATATCCGTGCGCTTGCGGATAATTTTCTAATTGCGTTACCAAATATCAACAACAACTTCATTGATTCTTATATAGTACCCCTCTCGTGTATTGGGCTGGCAGAGCAACATTATTACAGGAGAGTGATTGCTATGTTTCTCATTTACCTTGCTAATATCACTATGCATGGGCGTAGTCTTGTCTTGCAATGATTGCTAAGTATGCTTGCACTAACTATGATAATGCTAGACTGTATAGTTAAGAATAACTTAGGAAATATTCTTCTAGTTCGTTCTAATTCAATGCTAATGACTTTCTAGAGTATCTAATTGAGGTGCTTATCATATTTATATGTGGCTAAGTTATGCTGATCAGACTAATTATCTTTGTCACTATTCATTACTTCATATATCTTTTATGTGACACTTACCCCTGTATGAAAGAGTTAGATAAATGTTCTCAATTATACATGCAATGATAGATACTCAATCTCATATTCTATTCTGTAATCAATATTGATGGTTGCTAATCCCTTCCCAGTGGTAAAAATATAAATAACGATACCTTGAATACTTCCCTGTTAAAATGCTACATCGGTATTAATCTGTGCGCTTGTAGATCCCATTCATTATTTATTTAGAAGAGCAATTGCATATTTCAATACCGCGTCTCTCATGTCATGCTGGGGATGACAACTTGGCTTAAGTGGTGTGGGGGATAGGTTTCACATTTTTGGCACCGTTATCAGATTTAGAAAACTAAGTCTACTTTTGGTAATGATGTTAAGAATACCCAACAGGGTTTTATCTGACATAATTCCACGAGTTTTGGTGTTTGTCTATTTCTGTAGCGAGTTATCAGGAATTATGGAAGAAAGGCCCACACGTCGAGTTTACATAGAGATATTAACATGCTGCGCAATTATCCAACATCTAGAAGAGTCCAGAAGCCACGGGAACGAACGGGAGACCGGACGGGCCCGGGGGTAGGGCGCCCGCCTCCCCCCTTGGGTGCCCGCCCTTGTCTGAGGGCCAATCAGAACCAATCTCGCGGATTATGCTCCACCGACCTAAAGGATCAAGGAAAACCGTGCGATTAATGTTGGTTTGATCCGACGGCCCACATTCATCTAGAAGGACTATATAAGCAGACCCCCTGGTCCCTGGAGGAGAGCACCTCTAAACTCTAGTAATTCATTATCCATCTCGGGAGAAGAAGCCTCTGATCAAGCCCTAGAGCCATCACATCAATAGATCTCTAGTTTAGCATAGCTACATAGGATTAGAACTAGAAGGAGTCAATCTTCGACTGGTTTTCGGATCTGTCAAGAGGATTCTAGGTAATTCCTCTATTGTTCTTCAATTGTTCATCATTGTTCTTCAATATTATGAATATGACTTTGCTCTACTTCAATATATTGATTATGACTTTGCTCTACTTGTTTATATTTGCAATTATATTGATCTTAGTCTATCATAGTTATATGATTGGCTTAGTTAGATTGGATTTATATACATGTTTCGGATCGTATAGCGTTTATCCATGTGTATAGTGGGTAAATGATAAGTATTGTGTAGGCGTGGTGCCTATACCATATTTATCTTCGATTGTACCCTATATGCCGGATCGCGGGGTAGTTCGTGGTAGTCACAGCTCTATTGATTCTTATATAGTCCCCCTCTCGTGTATAGAGCAGGCATAGCAACATTATTACAGGGGAGTGATTGCTATGTTTCTGTTCTTCCTTAATAATATCACTATGCATGGGCGTAGTCCTGTCTCGCAATGATTGCCAAGTATAATTACACTAACTATGATATTCTAGACTTTATAGTTAAGAATAATTTAGGAAATATTCTTGTAGTTCATCCTAATTTCATGCTAATGACTTGCTAGAATATCTATTGAGGTGCTTATCATATTTATATGTGGCTAAGTTATGCTGATCAGATTAATTATCTTTGTCACCATTCATACTTTATCTATCTTTTATGTGACATTTATCCCTGTATGAAAGAGATAGATAAATGCTCTCAATTATACATGCAATGATAGATACTCAATTCTATATTCCATTCCATAATCAACATTGATGTTTAGCAATCCCTTCCCAGTGGTAAAAATATAAATAACGATACCTGGAATACTTCCCGTTTAAAATGCTACATCGGTATTAATTTGTGCGCTTGCAGATCTCATTTATTATTTATTCAGAAGAGCAATTGCATATTTCAATACCGCGTCTCTCATGTCATGCTGGGGATGACAACTTGGCTTAAGTGGCATGAGGGGTAGGTTTGGCATTTTTGGCGCCATTATCAGAATTAGAAAACTAAGTCTACTTTTGGTAGTGACGTTAAGAATGCCCAACAAGCATTTTTGGCGCCGTTGCCGGGGATGGTTGATTACTAATCAGGAATGAATATGGAATTTTGAGTCATCATTCACATCACTAATATGGTTGAGATTATCAATTCTCTCATACAGTTTTACCCCGTTATTCTTTCTATTTTATTTTATGCAGGGTAATGTATGAATAGAAGACATCTTCCAGGAAATTTTGTTGACAATCCCGAAGCGTTATTCAGAAAAACAAGAGCCAATCTCAAGAAGAGATCATCAACACTTCAGCACGAAGCTTCATCCAATCAAGAAGATCACCGAAGCTTCACCCGGAACTTGTCTTCAGAGTTCGAAGTCATGGCGAACAAATCGATCCGCGAGTTCTCAACTCCCACTACGGACAACATCCATACTGGACCTGCTGTAGAGATCGACGGCAACTTTGAGCTCAAGCCTGGACTTATCAACATGGTGCAATCAAACCAGTTCTGTGGGAAGGCACACGAAGATGCTAGTGCTCCTCTCCAACACTTCCTGGAGATTTGCAGCACATTCACCATATCAGGAATCCCCGAAGATGCTATACTACTTCCCCTCTTTCCATTCTCACTTTTGGGGAGAGCGAAGCAGTGGTTCTACGCTACAAAGGAGAAGAATACTATGTGGGCACTCTGCTCCTTGAACTTTCTGGCTAAGTTCTTTACCATGGGCAAGACCAATGTTCTCCGTGGGAAAATTACAAGTTTTCAGCAACAACATGATGAATCCATTCCAGAAGCATGGGAGCGCTTCCAAGACTACATCCTACAATGTCCCCATCATGGAATGGAGAGCTGGCTACTGATGCAGACGTTTTATCATGGGCTCGGCAATAGTGCTTGAGAGACCATGGATGCTACAGCTAGAGGAGCATTCCTATCACTCACCATATCACAAGCCACAGCTCTTGTGGAGAAGATGGCGTCCAACCAAGGCTGGAATGAAGAAAGGACCCAGACACACAAGAGAGTTGGAGGTATGCATCAGCTCAAGGAGGTAGACATGCTGTCTGCTAAGCTAGACCTGCTCATGAAAAAGCTCGACGATAGAGCTGGAGATAAGAAAGAAGTCATGCACATCTACGACTCTCACATGACTTGTGAGGAGTGTGGAGATTCTGGACACTCAGGCAATCACTGCCCTGAGATGCTTGAGGATGTGAACTACATCAACAACAACTACTACTACTACTACAACCGTTCTCAACAAAATCAAGGTTGGAATCAACAAAGGCCTAACTACTCAGGTAATTATCAAGGTAATAATTCTTTCAATAATAATAATAATTTTCCACCTTTGAGAGAGTTAGTGTCTAATCAAGGAAAGCTAATGGATAACCTATCTAAGAAATTGGCATCTAATAATAAAATGTTAGAAAATATAAATAATAGAATGGATAATTTCTCTACTGCCATCAAGAATCAAATTAGCTTTAATAAAATGATTGAATCTCAGTTAAATCAAATAGCTGTTGTTGTTCCTGCTACTAACCCCGGTATACCATCACAACCGGAAGGATGAGAATCTGTAAATCTTGTAGACATGTTTGATACAGGTAACTACTGTAGTAACCCCATTGCGGAAGTTACTACTGACCTTCTGCCGGCCAAGAGAGGCGATCGAGGATGCCCCGTCATCCGGATCTCCATCGGCATGGTGGACTTCCCAGAAGCACTCTACGACTTTGGCTCTAGTGTCAACATTATGCCCAGGGTACTCTATGAAAAATTATTTACATATCCTTTACTAGAAGCAACCATGTGTTTGCAGCTTGCAGATCGGACGTTAAGTTTCCCAAAGGGAATATTGAAGAACCTCTACGTTTGAGTTGGTACCTTGTATGCCCCAACATACTTCGTGGTGATAGAGACCAGTAATCATGAGAGGGCACCCGTCATCTTAGGGAGGCCATTCCTAATTACCTCAGGAGCTGTCATCTACGCTAGTGCTACCAAGATCAGTTTCTACATCGAAGGGAGGAAGGAGACGTTTTCTTTCAAAAACAAGACTACACAAATCCCAGAGCAATCCCGACATAAACCAAGAAAGAGGACCAACAGGAGGAACAGGAACAAGCAAGTGTGGACCGAGACTGCTAAGATGGTCACTGCAGTTCATGGAGGTCAAGATCGTCGACTTAAGTCACTATTTCTGCCAAAGAAGGACGACCTAGGTATGCCAAGCATCTATTGATCCATTAATGGATACAACTTCTACAAGACACTTTGCGACACCGGATCGAGGGTCAACATAGTGGCCGCAGTCACCTATCGGCTGTTGTTCGGAACCATGCCCCTAAAACCGACATACATTCAGCTCCAGATGGCAGATCAGACATTCCGAAAGGTTGAAGGTATGGTAACTGATGTCCCTGTCAAAATAGACGATCATTTTGTCCATACAGACTTTCAGATTATTGACATGGGAGAAGATAAGTACGATCCACCCATCATCCTTGGGAGACCGTTCCTCAGTACCGTTAAAGCAATCATCTACATTAGAACCGGAGAAGTCCACATGCACTTCCCCTCAGAGAAGATACGCTGTTATTTTAGTGACCCTTACTATATCGTTGAAGATTCTAAGCAGGTCTAGACAAGAAGAAGATGATGCAACCGCAACCAGAAGAGGCAAATCATAAAGGACGGATGGGCAGACTACGAAGGAAAAGTGGTAAGGTCTGAAGACATACAGCTTGAACAGAATTGTCCTAAGGAGACCGTAGCACCGAGTCAGGTGTGGAGAGAGAAGATAGTTATACACGAAGAGGAGGCGCCGCCGGAACCACCGACTACGCCATCCAACGCATCCCAGGACGACTGAGAAAACAGAGAGTCCTGTTTGGAGGACTTAAAAAGACCGAACCCCTTGCCAAGAGGTAAACTTGGTAGTTACCCTTTTCCTTTCAATTATTTCAAATAGTTTGCTTAGTTAATCAGGTTAATACTATCTTAAAAAGAAAATAAAAATGTTAAAAAACAGTAAGCCCCATGTGAGTATACTAGTGGCATAAAACCCATAAGTACATTCACTGTGGTGGCATAAATATAAAATAAATATTTTTTTCTGCTTTATAAAATGAAAATATAAAAAAATAGAGAGAAACATTTATTGAGGAAGCTCAACATGATAAAGGCTAGATATTTATGCTAACACTTAATCAGTTCCATAAAGCTTTGTTGTCTATTTGAGCTCCATAGAATTCAAGGATCAAAAAGACTAGCAGACGGAGGACATCCTAATCGCTGTCAGGGTGCTGCCGACTTGCAAATACATCTCTGCCACCTACTAGCTACATCAAGAGAAATTACGTCAAAATTCAACTTGGGGGAGAGCACCCCCATTTATCCCGCTAAGTATTTCTATCTATCTATATACTTATACTATATTAAAATAAAAATATACATAACCATGAAAAACCAAATAAAGATTTTGGGCTTATATATATCTTTTGCTTAGTGTGCTTAATAAATAAATAAAGTGGCTATGCTAAACTAAATCCTAATAAAACTCTAGCATGGATATGATGAATAGTTGTTCTACCTAATTTTCAAATTTGAGTTCTTTCTCTAGTTTAGACATAACTATTATAATTTAAATCTTGCTCTAAACCTAAACTTGTGGGAAGAGAACTTGATCTGAAGTCTAAGTTGCTAACGGATATGATATGAGAAGGTTGAGCTGTCTATTCCTAGAGATGCTAGAATTCTGGAGAATTTTTTCTTTGAAAATCGTAAAATATCACATGATGAGTTTCTGTATGATAAGAGTTTAAATTCCTACCACAGCCATATATACATGCTTGCTAGACTTTGAGCCACACATTTACTTTTTACTACTTATGGGCATTGAGTGTGGTCAAGCTGTGTAGACCCTTAGGAGCTTGTTATGTGGTTAAATCAAGATTCACTTGCACATTCACTCACACATGCTGCTTCTACTCCGAAAGTACGCATCCACATATATCCACCCATTTCCATATCCAGAACCACCCAAAAATATTCTACTCCTAATCCGGGAGAGAATAGCCAAAAACATTCTCCTATTTCTGTTTCCCCTGTGAAATAAATGCTCCAGTTATCTTGGTTACTACCACTTGCTATATTATTTCAGGAGATGAGTGCTTTAAAAAAAAAGAGAGGATACGAGGAAATAAAAAGGGGCAAGTGCCCGGAACCTCGAAAGAAAAGAAAAAGTGAGACAAGAGGTAAAAATGGACAAGTGTCCGACAGTAGAATTAGGGATACAAGATACCCACCTGAGAGGAAAGAAGAAGAAAATATAGAGCATCTCATTCTCCTCGAAAAAGTTTCAAAAGAGCAAGAAAGGTATGTATTCCCTCAAAAGAGCACAAGTAGAATTAGACTTTCTCCATTGTTATCACCATCATCACCATACATCATTCATTCGCCACATATGCACATCTTGATTTGACTTATTGACTTGTTTCTCTGGATCCATGGTTTGACTATGCAATAAATGTCTTGTAAGTATGCATACTTTATCTCCCACCTATGAGCTCCAGATGTTAAAGCCTTATTAGAGTAGGAAGAGAGAAAAGGCAATGTCACTATGCCTTATACCACAAATACCATATACTTTGAGAGAAGGCATGTACCATCACTGCCTTGGTAAGGATCCAAAAATACCACAAAAGAGAGATCTGAGAGAGTCATACAAGGAATCTCTGAGTTTTATTTGAAAATCTGCAAAAACTCCAGAGCTATAGCTGATCAAGAATAAGAGACATGGCACTTGACTAGACTGTCCTATCTTTTAACTGCTCAAGACAGAAGTGATGGTTACAAGTCCCATGGTGAAAGGTAAAATGAGTAAGTTTTAAGTCTTGACAGTTTACTCTAACTCAGAGATGAGACCTCATTTGAAAGCATGTGTACTGTCAACTTTTAAAGGCATTACAACAACTTCTGATCCATCACTGAGTCTATCCTTGCTCAACGACGAGCAAGAGGTAAGCTTGGGGGAGTTGTTGACGGTCCTTAAGTACCAAATTTAATTATCAAATAAACAAAAAAAGGATCCAAATGCAACGAACACCCAGACTTAGGGTTTTATCTGACAGAATTCCACAAGTTTTGGTGTTTGTCTATTTCTGCAGTGGATTATCAGGAAATATGGAGGAAAGGCCCACACGTCGGGTTTACATAGAGATATTAACGTGCTACGTAATTATCCAAAATCTAGAATAGTCAAGAAGCCACGGGAACGAACGGGAGACCAGATGGGCCCGGGGGCAGGGCGCCCGCCCTCCTCCCTTGGGCGCCTGCCCTGGTCTGAGGGCCAATCAGAACCAACCTCGCGGATTATGCTCCACCGACCTAAAGGATCAAGGAAAACCGTGCGATTAATGTCGGTTTGATCCGACGACCCAAATGCATCTAGAAGGACTATATAAGCAGACCCCCTGGCCCCTGGAGGAGAGCACCTTTAAACCCTAATTCATTATCCATCTTGGGAGAAGAAGCCTCTGATCAAGCCCTAGAGCAACCACATCAATAGATCTCTAGTTTAGCATAGCTACATAGGATTAGAACTAGAAGGAGTCAATCTTCGATTGGTTTCCGGATCTGTCAAGAGGATTCTTGGTAATTCCTCTATGGTTCTTCAGTTGTTCATCATTGTTCTTCAATATTATGAATATGACTTTGCTCTACTTCAATATATTGATTATGACTTTGCTCTACTTCCTCGTATGAAAGAGATAGATAAATGCTCTCAATTATACATGCAATGATAGATACTCAATTCTATATTCCATTCCATAATCAACATTGATGTTTAGCAATCCCTTCCCAGTGGTAAAAATGTAAATAACGATACCTGGAATACTTCCCGGTTAAAATGCTACATCGGTATTAATCTGTGCGCTTGCAGATCTCATTTATTATTTATTCAGAAGAGCAATTGCATATTTCAATACTGCGTCTCTCATGTCATGCTGGGGATGACAACTTGGCTTAAGTGGTATGAGGGATAGGTTTGGCATTTTTGGCGCCGTTATTAGAATTAGAAAAGTAAGTCTACTTTTGGTAGTGACGTTAAGAATGCCCAACATGGACCAAAATGAAGAAAGAAATAGCAGCATATGTGGCCCGATGTGACACATGTTGCCGAGTCAAAGCTATACACATGAAACCCGCAGGGTTATTGCAACCGCTGTCAGTTCCAGAGTGGAAGTGGGAAGAGGTCCGTATGGAATTCATCACCGGACTGCCGACTACGCGAAAAGGGAATGACTCGATTTGGATAATCGTAGATCAGATGACCAAATCAGCTCATTTCATCCCAGCTATGACTCGCTACAGACCTCCCGAGTATGCTGACTTATACATGGCTGAGACTGTGAAGCTGCATGGTATTCCCAAGACCATCATATCAGATAGAGGTCCGCAGTTCACCGCTCACTTTTGGGAACGAATGCACAAAAGTTTGGGGACCAGTCTCGTGAGGAGCACAGCGTATCATCCTCAAACCTCAGGCCAAACAGAAAGACTCAATCAAGTGTTAGAAGATATGCTGAGAGCTTGTGTGTTATCTTCAAAAGGATCTTGGGAAGCATGGTTACCTTTGGTTGAATTCTCTTACAACAATAGCTATCAAGAGAGTAACAAGATGGCTCTATTTGAAGCTTTGTATGGTCGGAAGTGCAGGTGAAAGGAGATACTACGGTATTGACTTCGTCAACGACGCTGAACGAAAGGTACAGATCATACAACAACATATGAAAGCCGCACAATCATGAGAGAAAAGCTATGCCGACAAGAGAAGAAGGCCACTTGAGTTTGATGTGGGTGACTATGTTTACCTCAAGGTTACGCCAATGAAGAAAGTCCAAAGCATCAGGGTTCAAAGTAAGCTTGCACCTAGGTACGTAGGGCCATATTAGATAATCGAACGGAAGGGCCCGGTGGCCTACAGGATCCAGTTACTTGAAGAGTTGAGCTCGATCTTTCTAGTTTTTCATGTGTCCCAGCTAAGAAAGTGTCTGAAGGTACCAGAACAAAGGATTGAACCTCGGGGAATCAAGATAAAGGCAGATCTAGAATATAAAGAACAACTCGTGGGTATAGTAGCTACCAAGGAGCGAGTAACTAGAAATAGGGTTGTCAAAACCTACAAGGTGGTGTGGAGTCATCACAATGATAGAGATGCCACCGGAGAAACAGAGGATTACCTAAAAATAGTTTATCCAAAATTTCATAAGAAATTGTTAGTAACTCAAAATCTCGGGAAGAGATTTCCCTAAGGGGGAAGGGCTGTAACACCCTAGGTGTTAAGCATGCACTTAATCTCATAAGCACTCTCATCAAGCATAAGCATAGCATCATAGGAGCATAAGTGGCATTTTAAGTGTGATTTTATGTGCTTGATTTAAATGTATTTAAATATAATAAATTACTATGCTTACTTCAAAAATGCTTGTGGTGACCAAATTAAAATGAATTATGCTTTAGAGGAGTTAAGAATAATTTTGTGACATTTTTGGAGCTCTAAGATTTGAGAAATGGATTTTATACAAATTTTCCCAAAATAGATTTATTTAAAAACCTAACACTAGTTTTAACTTGTAATTAAAATTATGTTTGGAATTTTGGACTTGCACCTTAAAACAAAGTGGTAGAGTATTTTGTGGGGAACATTTATTCTTTTTACCTCAACTCCTGAAAACTTTTGCATGGGATTCAAAAGTTGCATTTAAGATTTTGGGAAAAAGAATTTTAAAAAAAATGGGAAAGGGGGCTGTTCACTGGCCGACCGGCGCCAACCAACCGGCCCAGCCAGCGAAGCCAGCCCGGCCTCCCCGCACCCGTGTCCACTCCCTCCTCCCGCGCTCGGACATGGTCGTGTCGCTCGCGCCCGAGCACGTCAAGCCAGCGGCGCCGCGTGGCTGGCATGCGCGCTCGCCGACGCCACGACCTCCCCCTCCGCCCATGCAGAGGCCAGCGCACTCGCCATTCTCGCCTCCACTCCATGCGCGCCTCCTCGCTCTCTCTCGCTCTCTCGCCTTCGCTCCGCGCGCACCGCACCGCTACCCACCATTGGAGCTCCCCAAGCCTCCTCCGCATTCGCTTCAGCGCGCTCGGACGAGATTTTCTCGCGTAGGTTGTAACACTCCTAGTGTTAGCTTGCATGTTAACCATGAGCATTGCATCAACATAAGCATCATCATGCTCATTCATAAGCATCCATCATGATCACATGTCATCCCATGTATACCATGTGTGAGTAAATTGCTTGTGTGACTTGAATTGAGTGACTATAAGAGGTAGCCAATGCAAACAATTGTACATTGTCTTCCAAATTACTTTAATCATGTTTAGAACATCATTTTGCACCAAGTCCATGTTGAAGGTTTTGTCCAAAAACACCCCTAAGTCATGGTTAACCCTAGAATAACCTTTTTGACCCCCTAGACCTCTTTTCAAAGATGTTTTATGAAAGTAATAATAGAGACCTTGCATGTCTTTGACATCTGAAACAAAGTTGTCGAGAATTTCATAGGCTACAAAAGTTATGTTGATGACTTTTTATGAAAAAGCTTGGAACACCTCCAAAAATTGCTCAGAAGCCAAAAATCAGGGCTGATTTCACACTTAGCCGAATTTGGCTAAGTCTTGAAGGAGACAGTTTCGAGGTAGGGTTGTTTGGAGCCTTGTAGTTTGAAATCCAGACCGATTTAGACTGAGCTCGTGTAATCAAAGTTGTAGCACTCGTGTAGCTCTACCCAGAGGATCAAATCCCAGCCAAAACCATCGATTGAGCTGAGAGTAAAACGTTGTTGAAGATCGGGTTTCACTCACTGGCCATGGCGACTGAATCGCCCGATTCAGTTTGGACAGAAACCGTCCGCCGCCGCGTGTCTGGCCACATGTTGGCCGTACGTCGACGGCGACACCGCCTGTCAGCCCCGACGTCGTCCACAAGACGCCACGCACTGACTGGACGCCTCAGACGTGCCCTCCACTCGCTCAGCGCCTCCCATTTCGCTCCGCCATCGCCTCGGTGAGCTCCGCCGCGTTTCGGCGAGCTTCTCCGGCCGTTTCACCGCGCCACCGGCCGAGCCAACCCGCCCAGAGCTCCGCCTCGACGTCCTCTACCTCGACGTCCACTCCATTTCCATAGCCAAGCACCGGTGAGGTCGCATTGCCAACTCCGCCGCGAGCTCCACCTCGCCGGAGTTCACAGAGATTGCCGGCAACGTGGCCAGACCTCTCTGGTTCACCTCTGGCCGTGATTCTTCTTCCTATAGCTTCGCCTTGAGCCGCTCATGCTCGTCCGCAACCTCTACCGCGTCGCCATTGCCTGGATCCGCCGGCGTAACGCCACGCAGCGCCGCCGCTCCGCCATTCCCGACGGCGAGCACCCTAGAGTCCAGTAGAGCGCGGGTAAAGTAGGTCAACGGAGTCGCCTTGATGAGAGGAACACGTAGATGCCCTTAGATCCGGCCGAGACCTCGTCATCGTTGAGCTTCGCCGGCGACGAGCATCTCCCCTGTCTCTGTCTCTCTGACGCGCGGGTCCCGGGTGTCAGCCTCTCCCCGTCACTCCTCTGGTTCACTGTTTTACAGAGCCTGTGCTGATTTTGAAAAATTCATATCTCGAGTTTGATAGATCCAATTGACATGATTCCAGTTTTGCAAGATTCCAGCATAAGTCTAGTTTTTAATAAAAATATTAAACATGCCATGTTTTTGCAGAAATAAATAGATATAAATTAATCTTGGATTTTTAGTGGGTAATTATATCTTGAAATCTATTGATCTACTGGTTATGCAAATTTAGGGTGTTGTTACTTATGTTATGAATAGGCTCTGACAAATTTATCATGATTTTTGGAAGACTGGTTGAGGAGTTAAAAATAATTCTTGCTCAAATAGGAGTTTCTTCTGATGTTTTTAATAAATAAGTTATAGCTCCTTTTGTGATGAAACTTGCTGAGTGTGGTACTTATGTGTAGACAAAGCTAGGAAAAATCTGAAATCTGTTGTTTGACACTTTTTGATGAGGTTTCACATTTATGTCTTGCATGCCTATACTAGCTTGTTATTTTTATACCTCACAATATGTATGTTAAAGTGTTCTGAAAATTTTACAGTGATCTTATGTTAGCATGAGTAGCTTGCTGTGATTTTCTTAGGATTTTTGGAACACTCGAAATGCATGTTCATTAAATCACCTTAATAATTAAATAAATGGAAAAGGTGATGATAGAAATAAGTTTAGACCTTGCCATGATGTTTTTTGGTGTTTCTTAGATATGTTCTACCTACTGGTGCAATTGGATTGTCCCTTTGATACATTCTCAATATGTGCAAAATATTATTTTTGCTATTTATGCCTTTCCTAGAGCATTTCTGTACAGCTGATAGCAAATGATTAAGAACTATTTGAAGATGATGTTTGCTGGGACACTTGTCTTCAACAAACTTGTAGCTAACTTACTGATCTACTTCGTGTCCGAATTTCATGATATTTGGTTGAGTAGTTTGAAAGTTATACATGTTGCAAGTAGCTGCTGCAAAGTACTTGCTCTCTGGATTTTCCAGAGCAGCCAGCCAACTTTGTAGGTTTTAGCATATTTCGGTTGGGAACCTGGATGTCTAGAAGTGAATTGTAGACAATTTGCTATGCTTTCCAGAAAGTATTTACTTGCTTAGTTTGGTTAACTGATGCTTAAGTTATGGCTGAAACTTGTGACAGGTTGGTTTGTCTACTAAACCAGTGGCTGAGTATGAGTAGCTAGGATTTGTTTAACTTGTCTAGTTAGTCTCTCTACCAGAGGAGAAGTATGCACTTACTTGTTATTCCATGATTCACGTACTCTTAGAAGTTTATACTCATGTTATACCTTGTTTTATGTCCCTTTAGCTCCTCATCATGACATCATGCATCATATGTGCATTCTCTATATTCATCTCCTTGTCATGCATACATAGGTGTACCTAAGGACGTAACGGTGCTGGAGTTCGAGCTGCCGGAGTCGGAAGGACAGCAAGGGGAGCCACCTCAAGGAGCTGAGGAGGAGGAGGACTTGCCGGAGTGCCCTGACCACCGTCCCTCTACTTACGTCGAAGGCAAGACCCAGAGCATTATAAGCCTCCTACTATTTTATTATCATATTCAGCTGTCAATCGACTATGGTTATATATTGTTGCATTAAGTGGTAGGCGTTGATATGACACCCTTGCTGCATAATGACTACCTTGTCCACCTCATACTTCACCAAAGTAGGTCCAGGATCGAAGTAATGCTTAGCCATGCTTAGCTCAGTAGAAGCCAGGTGATTTCCTGTCACCTGCGAGAGTTAGGTGGATGATGATCACGGTTGGCTATATTTGCTATCGTGGAAATAACCATGTGCTAACAATGAACTTGAGACCGGGCGGGATGACGATAGTGCAGCAACAAGGCATGGAGGTCTTGGGTGTGAATCTATCCCCGTCTGTGTCGTTTAAGGACCGAATCGCTGTACGTCCCCGTGTCATGTTGAACGCATGCCTATCACTTAGTTGGCCGGATAAGTCATTCCGACCGCGAGCCTACGAGTGCATCTCCAGCCGGATACCCCGTTCGGTTCAAGTGCGCACCTCGGTTGGTAGCAAGGATGTGCGGGGAGTCAATGGCGTAAGACCGAGGTGTCAGGTTAGAGTCCTGACCCTGGCAGATTGGCGGTCCCTAGGGGTGCGGCGCCGTACAGACCCACGAATTGGTCCGGAGTTGTGCTAAAGGTGATCCGAGCTGCCGTCATGAAGTATGCTTGGGTGAGTGTTAGGAATACCCCTCCAGCTGGATAGGAATCGATTCGAATCGCCGTCTCTACCGGATAGTGAGAACTTGACTTGGGCAGCGGCAATGTAGAATTCACTAAATAAACTTAATGGTTATGATGAGAATGATGATAGCTATGTAAAAATCTGGATATGGTTATTATTGTAATGCTTAAATACACAAGTGTATGCTTAGATCAGGTGCTAATCTAGTGGATAGTTGCTAAGTAATGAACTTGCTGCTGAAATATGATAAATGAATTACTTACAACAAAGGCTTTTATGCAAAAGGTAAGTCAAACCAGTCCACAAAGATCAGCCTTGCATACTCCTTGGTGTCACTTTATTTCTGGTTTATGACAGGTAAGTCTAGCTGAGTACATTCTCGTACTCAGGGTTTCATTTACCCCTTGTTGCAGATGATGTCGTTTACCACGGCTACTGTGCTAAATGTCATCACCCGGCTGCGGATGATGAATAGATCATGGGCGTGATCACCTCCTTTATCTTCAGTTGTGCTTTTGTTGGGACTTGACCATGGAACGGGCATGTATTATAAACTGAGTTGGTGTTGTTTCAAAACTACCTTGTTTTCGCTACTGCTATGGTTTGTAATGACCAATTTAAACTCTGATGTGATGTAAAACTATGTTCTGTGATGAATGTTGTAATCTGTGATGGTGATGCTTGATCATGTACGATCTTGGTTGTATATTGGTTGAATCGAGGTCTTTTGAGATTTCGTCGGACTACCGGGTTTATATGGGTTCAAGTCCATTGGCTTGACTGCCTCCGTGGTCGCTAATTCACTTGAATTCTTATAAATTGGACAGTTCTGTTACAGCTGGCCTCAGAGCAAGATTAAGCATATAACCATCATAGATGTATTTGAAAACAAATGAATTTGGTTTTCTCAAACTAATTTGGCAAATTAGGCTATATATAGGGCTGTTTTAAAAATGTTTTGATAACTTATACCATGCCAGTGGTCATGCCCTTTATGCCCATATAAGGACTTCTAGGTGGCTTAATATTACTAACATGGGGGGTTTTTCCTTTCGTCGTCCATATGGCGCGCAATTATATGGATACCGCTTACTTAAGTGGTAATGAATGGATCACATACCTCTACGCCATGGTAAGCATTGTTTGTTTCCTTTCGTCGTCCATACGGCGTGAAATTGTATGGATGCCACTTGCTTGAGTGGTAATGTATGGATCTATATGCCTCTATGCTACGGGAAGTGTGAGCTGTGAGAGCATGGCCATCCAACCGTCGGTCTAGGGAAGTGTTAGCTGTGGTTACTGGAATATTTACATGTTTCACACATGTATATATGAAGGTACTTAATTGTGGGTAGTAGGTGCAGCCATGTATACATATTTGATGTATATGTGGGTGTATCCCAAATGGGTAGTGTGCTGCGATATATGTTTGGGGATATATGTCGGAGTACCTAGCTTGATTGTTCATGATTGGATTTACATTTCTGCACTTATACTGTTGTGGGGCTGGGCTGAAATGAAATCTTCTGCAGGTACACTAACAACGAAATGTGTAGACCGTGTAGTTGCGTATAAAGAGTGCACGTATGTATGCCACCGACTATACCGTTAGAACTTTCTTCTAGAAATGGAAAGGACGTATGGAACGTGCATGCATCATGAATCATTCATACATTCTTTATGCAATGCTTGGGTATTAAATTCTGAAAATATGATTCTTTATCTCTCCTTGTTATTAATCTCCCTTACTCAAATGTGGTGTTTCTACAGATGGCAGCCCCGCACGCGAGTGAGACTTTCCTGGACATGTTTGGCACTCCTACCTTGTTGTGGAGGGTGCTAAGTTCAGTTGGATATGAGGAACCACCTAAGTACACTTGGACCGAGTCTGAGCATGCAGGAGCATTACCTTGGGTAGATGTCCAAATTACAGTTCCCCCTTGTCCAAATAACCCACAGTGGCTAGGTTGGATAGTTGAGTGTGATGGCCAAACTCCTTGGGAGGGTGCCCAAGTAGCAGCCCTAGAGGTTTTGCTAGAGATATGCCAAGATTATGGCGATGAGCTAGTGAATGGCCCAGCTGGATCCATCCCTAGAGTGAGTGTGACTGACACATTTGTGTCTCAGATAGGAAATGAGCCTTTAGAGATGAGAGAAACCCTGCTAGGATATAGCTCTAGCCCTGCCATGAGTGCCATGCTGGCGGTACTTAAGTTGCACTATGTACGCCAGGACACCTACATAGACGCCATGCTAGCGCTTCAACAAGCTCAAGTTGGGCAGCGCAAACAGCGCAAGCGAGTGCGCAAGCATCGCAAGGCTTTTATGGATGCACAAGCTGAAAAGCAAAACTATCATACCGCTTTGCAAGCCCGCCGCAACCAAGTTGAGAACGCAGTTAGAGAGCGCAATGAGGCACAAGCCCGCATGATGCAAATGACTAGAGAGAGAGATGAGGCTATACGCTTGGCAGAAAATAGAGAAGCTGCTAGAGTTAGAGCCTTGTTCCATGCTGGAATGAGAGAGGAAGAGCTGATTACTAGGATTGCTGAGCTGCAGTTAGATGTTCATCGCTTAAATAATATCATAAATCCTATTCCACATCCAGTGCCTTTTAATCATGAAGAAGCTCCTAGTGAGGAAGACCAGGTTGATGGCATCATTTCTAATGGAGAATCTGAGGAAGATATGTAGCCTAGGAATAATTCTATGATCATGTATCCGTTTCCATCTCTTTGTGTAATGGACATGTAATCCGAATTTTTGTTGAGACTATGTATTTGGCCATGGTGCCCCTCCTGTAAAAACTTAAGTGTTGCAATGACTCTTTGTAACCCTATGCACTTATTTGTGATGCTCCATGTTTATGTTGAGCTTAAATAATTCTCTGCAATGTCTTTAATCCTTGAGGAATTGTGGCTGTGAATGATCGCGAGAATAACCAAGTGTCATGGAAGATATTCTCTGATTGTACATGGATTATTGTGCCTTAATTTATGTGAATTTACTCATTAAATTCCGTATGGCAGCAATTGAAGTTCATGACAATTATATCTGTTGCCTGAAACAATCACTTGGTATGCCTTGTGCAGATGGCTCGCAATACTCGCTCCGGTCACAACGAGGTGCCGCCACCACCACCTCCTCCCCCGCCTACGCCTACTGAGCTATTGGCAGCTCTTGTTGAGGGCCAGCGTATGCTCAATGAGGCTATGCAAACTATGGCGCAGCACAACCGAGGTGGTCGCCATGTATGTCAAGGTGGAGAGGCCAATCAGTACAGTAGTTTCATGGATTTCCAGGACACCAAACCGCCGCTTTTCAAGGAGGCTGTTGAACCTCTAGAAGCTGATGAATGGCTGAACACTCTTGAGCAGAAATTCCGTTTGCTAAGGGTGACTGAAGAGTTAAAAGCGGAATATGCAGCTCACCAGTTGGAGAGCAAAGCAGGTGTTTGGTGGAGTCATTACAGGACTAGCTTGCCTGCCAATGCTGTTGTAACCTGGGATCAGTTCACAACTGCTTTCAGGAACACTTATATTCCCCAAGGTTTAATGACTATCAAGCATACTGAGTTTATGAACCTGACATAGGGAACTAAAAGCTTGACTGAATATCTTCATGCTTTTAACAATTTGTCTCGCTATGCTCCTGAGATGGTTGACACCGAAGCCAAGAAGCTCACTAGTTTCAAGAGAGGGTTAGGTCCCAAGTTGTCCAAAAACATGGCTGGTAACAAGAGTACCACCTTTAATGAGTTAGTAAGTGAAGCGTTGACTCAAGAGAACTCCAATGCCGTGTATGCCGCGTCCAAGAACCGCAAGAGGGCCTATGAGGCAGGTGCTTCACAGTCCAAGGCTCCAGTGACAAGCAAACCGGCCTACCGCCCACCCAATGCTGCGACAAGGTACAGGCCGCCGCAGAAAAAGTCAAATGTGAAGACGGGAGTTCGCAAGTCCTTCACAGTTGCTCTCCCAAGAGGTGCCACTGGTCAAGGAGGTCCAAAGACTTAGCTGAATTCTCGTACAACAATAGTTATCAAGAGAGTATCCAAATGGCTCCTTTTGAAGCTTTGTATGGCCGCAAGTGTAGAACTCCTCTAAACTGGGTCGAACCTGGTGAGAGGAGGTACTACGGAATTGACTTCATCAAGGAAGCTGAGAAACAAGTTCTCATTATCGAGCAACACATGAGAGCTGCCCAAGCTAGGCAGAAAAGCTATGCTGACCGAAGAAGAAAACCAATCGAGTTCGAAGTAGGTGACTTTGTGTACATAAAAGTATCACCCATGAAAGGAGTAAATCGCTTCAGCGTTAAAAGAAAGCTTGCCCCTAGGTATGTGGGTCCCTACCAAATTATCGAGAAGAGTGGCAAGGTAGCTTACAAAGTACAACTACCTCCCGAAATGAGAGCTATTTTCCCCGTGTTCCACGTATCTCAACTTAAGAAGTGTCTTCGTGTGCCCGAAGAGAGAGTTGAAACAAGAGATATCAAGTTGCAGTCCGACCTATCTTATGAAGAAAAGCCTGTACAAGTTCTTGATGTCAAGGAACGGGTTACTCATGGGAGAGTGATCAAACTTTTTAGAATTTTGTGGAACCGTCAAAATGAGAGAGATGTCACTTGGGAAAGGGAGGACTATTTACAAGTAACTTATCCCTCATTCTACGAAAAATGGTACGTCTTTCAAATCTCGGGACGAGATTTTTGTAAGGGGGGAGGGCTGTAACACTCCTAGTGTTAGCTTGCATGTTAACCATGAGCATTGCATCAACATAAGCATCATCATGCTCATTCATAAGCATCCATCATGATCACATGTCATCCCATGTATGTATACCATGTGTGAGTAAATTGCTTGTGTGACTTGAATTGAGTGACTATAAGGGGTAGCCAATGCAAGCAATTGTACATTGTCTTCCAAATTACGTTAATCATGTTTAGAACATCATTTTGAACCAAGTCCATGTTGAAGGTTTTGTCCAAAAACACCCCTAAGTCATGGTTAACCCTAGAATAACCTTTTTGACTCCCTAGACCTCTTTTCAAAGATGTTTTATGAAAGTAATGTTAGATACCTTGCATGTCTTTGACACCTGAAACAAAAGTTATGTTGATGACTTTTTATGAAAAAGCTTGCAACACCTCCAAAAATTGCTCACAAGCCAAAAATTAGGGCTGATTTCAAACTTAGCCGAATTTGGCTAAGTCTTGAAGGAGACAGTTTCGAGGTAGGGTTGTTTGGAGCCTTGTAGTTTGAAATCCAGACCGATTTAGACTGAGTTTGTGTAATCAAAGTTGTAGCACTCGTGTAGCTCTACCCAGAGGATCAAATCCCAGCCAAAACCATCGATTGAGCTGAGAGTAAAACGTTGTTGAAGATCGGGTTTCAGTCACTGGCCATGGCGACTGAATCGCCCGATTCAGTTTGGACAGAAACCGTCCGCTGCCGCGTGTCCGGCCACATGTCGGCCATACGTCGACGGCGACCCCGCCTGTCAGCCCCGACGTTGTCCACAAGACGCCACGCACCGAGTGGACGCCTCAAACGCGCCCTCCCCTCGCTCAGCGCCTCCCATTTCGCTCCGCCGTCGCCTCGGTGAGCTCCGCCGCGTTTCGGCGAGCTTCTCCGGCCGTTTCACCGCGCCTCCGGCCGAGCCAGCCCGCCCAGAGCTCCGCCTCGACGTCCACTCCATTTCCATAGCCGAGCACCGGTGAGGTCGCATTGCCAACTCCGCCGCGAGCTCCACCTCGCCGGAGTTCACAGAGATCGCCGGCAACGTGGCCAGACCTCTCTGGTTCACCTCTGGCCGTGATTCTTCTTCCTATAGCTTCGCCTTGAGCTGCTCATGCTCATCCGCAACCTCTACCGCGTCGCCATTGCCTGGATCCGCCGGTGTAACGCCGCGCAGCGCCGCCGCGCCGCCATTCCCGACGGCGAGCACCCTAGAGTCCAGTAGAGCGCGGGTAAAGTAGGTCAACGGAGTCGCCTTGATTAGAGGAACACGTAGATGCCCTTGGATCCGGCCGAGACCTCGTCGTCGTTGAGCTTCGCCGGCGACGAGCATCTCCCCTGTCTCTGTCTCTCTGACGCGCGGGTTCCGGGTGTCAGCCTCTCTCTCACTCCATCTGGTTCACTGTTTTACAGAGTCTGTGTTGATTTTGAAAAATTCATATCTCGAGTTTGATAGATCCAATTGACATGATTCTAATTTTGCTAGATTCCAGCATAAGTCTAGTTTTTAATAAAAATATGAAACATGCCATGTTTGTGCAGAAATAAATAGATATAAATTAATCTTGGATTTTTAGTGGGTAATTATATCTTGAAATCTATTGATCTGCTGGTTATGCAAATTTAGGGTGTTGTTACTTATGTTATGAATAGGCTCTGACAAATTTATCATGATTTTTGGAAGATTGGTTGAGGAGTTAAAAATAATTCATGCTTAAATAGGAGTTTCTTGTGATATTTTTAATAAATAAGTTATAGCTCCTTTTGTGATGAAACTTGCTGAGTGTGGTACATATGTGTAGACAAAGCTAGGAAAAATCTGAAATCTGTTGTTTGACACCTTTTGATGAGGATTCACATTTATGTCTTGCATGCCTATACTAGCTTGTTATTTTTATACCTCACAATATGTATGTGCAAATGTTCTGAAAATTTTACAATGATCTTATGTCAGCATGAGTAGCTTGCTGTGATTTTCTTAGGATTTTTGGAACACTCGAAGTGCATGTTCATTAAATCACCTTAATAATTAAATAAATGGAAAAGGTGATGATAGAAATAAGTTTAGACCTTGCCATGATGTTTTCTGGTGTTTCTTAGATATGTTCTACCTACTGGTGCAATTGGATTGTCCCTTTGATACATTCTCAATATGTGCAAAATATTATTTTTGCTATTTATGCCTTTCCTAGAGTATTTCTTTACAGCTGATAGCAAATGATTAAGAACTATTTGAAGATGATGTTTGCTGGGACACTTGTCTACAACAAACTTGTAGCTAACTTACTGATCTACTTCGTGTCCAAATTTCATGACATTTGGTTGAGTAGTTTGAAAGTTATACATGTTGCAAGTAGCTGCTGCAAAGTACTTGCTCTCTGGATTTTCCAGAGCAGCCAGCCAACTTTGTAGGTTTTAGCATATTTCGGTTGGGAACCTGGCTAGGATGTCTAAAAGTGAATTGTAGAAAATTTGCTAAGCTTTCCAGAAAGAATTTACTTGCTTAGTTTGGTTAACTGATTCTTAAGTTATGGCTGAAACTTGTGACAGGTTGGTTTGTCTACTAAACCAGTGGCTGAGTATGAGTAGCTAGGATTTGTTTAACTTGTCTAGTTAGTCTCTCTACCAGAGGAGAAGTATGCACTTACTTGTTATTCCATGATTCACGTACTCTTAGAAGTTTATACTCATGTTATACCTTGTTTTATGTCCCTTTAGCTCCTCATCATGACATCATGCATCATATGTGCATTCTCTATATTCATCTCCTTGTCATGAATACATAGGTGTACCTAAGGGCGTAACGGTGCTGGAGTTCGAGCTGCCGGAGTCGGAAGGACAGCATGGGGAGCCACCTCAAGGAGCTGAGGAGGAGGAGGACTTGCCGGAGTGCCCTGACCACCGTCCCTCTACTTACGTCGAAGGCAAGTCCCGGAGCATTATAAGCCTCCTACTATTTTATTATCATGTTCAGCTGTCAATCGACTATGGTTATATATTTTTGCATTAAGTGGTAGGCGTTGATATGACACCCTTGCTGCATAATGACTACCTTGTCTACCTCATACTTCACCAAAGTAGGTCCAGGATCGAAGTAATGCTGAGCCATGCTTAGCTCGGTAGAAGCCGGGTGATTTCCTGTCACCTGCGAGAGTTAGGTGGATGATGATCACGGTTGGCTATATTTGCTATCATGGAAATAACCATGTGCTAACAATGAACTTGAGACCGGGCGGGATGACGATAGTGTCGCAACAAGGCATGGAGGTCTTGGGTGTGAATCTATCCCCGTCTGTGTCGTTTAAGGACCGAATCGATGTACGTCCCCGTGTCATGTAGAACGCATGCCTATCACTTAGTTGGCCAGATAAGTCATTCTGACCGCGAAGGCTATGAGTGCATCTCCAGCCGGATACCCCGTTCGGTTCAAGTGCGCACCCCGGTTGGTAGCAAGGATGTGCGGGGAGTCAATGGCGTAAGACCAAGGTGTCAGGTTAGAGTCCTGACCCTGGCAGATTGGCGGTCCCTAGGGGTGCGGCGCCGTACGGACCCACGAATTGGTCCGGAGTTGTGCTAAAGGTGATCCGAGCTGCCGTCATAAAGTATGCTTGGGTGAGTGTTAGGAATACCCCTCCAGCTGGATAGGAATCGATTCGAACCGCCGTCTCTCCCGGATAGTGAGAACTTGACTTGGGCAGCGGCAACGTAGAATTCACTAAATAAACTTAATGGTTATGATGAGAATGATGATAGCTATGTAAAAATCTGGATATGGTTATTGTTGTAATGCTTAAATACACAAGTGTATGCTTAGAGCAGGTGCTAATCTAGTGGATAGTTGCTAAGTAATGAACTTGCTGCTGAAATATGATAAATGAGTTACTTACAACAAAGGCTTTTATGCAAAAGGTAAGTCAAACCAGTCCACAAAGATCAGCCTTGCATACTCCTTGGTGTCACTTTATTTCTGGTTTATGATGGGTAAGTCTAGCTGAGTACATTCTCCTACTCAGGGTTTCATTTACCCCTGTTGCAGATGATGTCGTTTACCACGGCTACTGTGCTAAATGTCATCACCCGGCTGCGGATGATGAATAGATCATGGGCGTGATCACCTCCTTTATCTTCAGTTGTGCTTTTGTTGGGACTTGACCATGGAACTGGCATGTATTATAAACTGAGTTGGTGTTGTTTCAAAATTACCTTGTTTTCGCTATTGCTATGGTTTGTAATGACCACTTTAAACTCTGATGTGATGTAAAACTATGTTCTGTGATGAATGTTGTAATCTGTGATGGTGATGCTTGATCATGTACGATCTTGGTTGTATGTTGGTTGAATCGAGGTCTTTTGAGATTTCGTCGGACTACCGGGTTTATATGGGTTCAAGTCCATTGGCTTGACTGCCTCCGTGGTCGCTAATTCACTTGAATTCTTATAAATGGGACGGTTCTGTTACACAGGTGAGCCTCCCCAGGGCGCTAAATCGCTCGTTGGAGAGGGCGCGGCCTCGCCGGAGCTCTCCGCGGTGTCGATGTCCCTGGTCCTCCTTTTCCTAGCTTACTCTTGCCTCGCTACCGCGTGCATTTCAGTCGTCGTGACTCCCTGAGTCGCACGCAGTCGCTCCGGCACGCTCTACCGGTGTGTGGTGGTCGGCCGGTGGCTAGCTCGCTGTGCTCGGCCGTTGGACGCATGGTGGGGTGGGATCGAGTCGCAATGTTGAGACGAACGCATTGGTGCCCTCGATTCGGCCGAGCGGCCTCACCGGCGGCGAGGCGTCAACGGGGACCTCTTTCCCCCACTCGGCACTCTAGCCAACGGGCCCGGCTGGCAGGTTGGCCCCGCTCGTCAGCGACCGCGGGTGCACTACACCGGGTGCACCTAGCCGGGTTTAGGGTGAATTTGAAATGGATTTTTGGAAAAATGATTTCTCAAAAAATGTTTTAAATCGAATTAAATTCATATCTTAATATCTGTGGCTCCAAAAATGTTGAAATAAAGTTTGACATGTTCTGTAATTCAAGATCTACAATTTAGTACCCTTGCATGTTATGTTTGAACAACTTTTCTGTGTAAATCTATTTATTCCATATTTTTTATGTTATTTAGAAAATGCATAGTAAATAGAATATAACTCAAAAAAATGTAATTCTTGTTTTGTTAGCTTTGCATGAATGGTTAGCCTCTGGGAAAAATATGTGACCCAATATTTGCTGTATAAATTAATTTATGATGATTTAAATGCTTGCATGGCAGTGGTTTATGATTTTTAATAAATAATTGGATCATGCAATTAATCTGAAAATTTTTGTGATATTTCTCATGTTAGTAAGTAATTTATAAAAATATGAAATCAGTTGTTTCGTAGGGTATTTACACTCAACTATGTCCATTAAAATTGTGCTTTTTGTCTGGGCCATGTTACCTATCCAAATATTATGAAAATTTGGTGATGAGCTTTATAAACAACCAGTGACCTACTATAAATTTTGTAGAATTTATTGAAGCACAGAAGTATACGCTATTGTTGTAGGCTTAATAATAATTAAATAAATAAACCCTTGCTATGCATAAGAAGAATAGAATAAATGGTGTTTGGTGTATCTTTGAAGCACCATGATAGCTTGCTGGTTAATAATAACTTGTAGAAGAGAATGAGATGCTTTACTTTGGTTACATGTTCTTGGATGATGTTGATTACCTTATAGAAATGGGTTCCTGTTTCATCTATGCACCATGTCATGAGCATCTTGTCTTAATTTGCATAAGCATTGCACATCGGGCATCTTGCACTCCACTCATGAGCACACATGCATCATACAGGCTCGCAGGAGAATGAGGTGGGACCCAAGGAGCAGGAACTTCCGAGAGGACCAGAGCTGGAAGGAGATCTGCAGGAGTGCCCGGACCACAGGCCTAGCACCTTCGAGAGAAGCAAGCCCCGAAGCATTCTAAGTCTCCCTGTTCTCGCTAACTTAATTTGTTATATTATGGATGTTTTTACTATGTTGCATTAAGTGATGGGAGTTGCTTGATACTATTGATGCATATTTACTCCTTGATATCACCACCTGTTTATCTACCTTGTCCTATGTAGATAGGCTCAGAATCTATGCCTAGCTTGCTTAGCACGGTAGAAGTCAGGTGATCATTGACGGCCCTCTTGTCATGTTGAACGCATGCCCCACACTTAGCTGGAAGGATAAGTCGTTCCCACTGTGAAGCCTAAACACTATCTGGGCTGGGAGTCGAGCCGCCATGCGCTGTATTGGTGATGGTTGAGGAGAACAACGAGGGCGTAGCGTGCAACCTTGGTATACCTTGGATACCTCGGTTGCCGGAATGGTCCTCGAGTACTGGCGGTGCCTGCCGAACCCATGATTTGGTCCTAGATAGTGTAATATGGTGATCTGTAGGCACTTGATCAGTGAGTGTGGTTTGTGTGGGGAATAACTCGCCAGCTGGTTAGAAATCGATTTGAATCGCCATCGCTCCTGGATAGTGAGCACTTGACATGAGCCCTATCCTCGTAGTAAGGATTATGATACACTTGGGTTATGATAAGCGATGAACTGTGAATGCTATGATAAGGTACTATCATATCACAACAATTGTTTGTAGTAGTACAAGTGTAAATCTAGATGGTAGGTATTAATACCTAACTTGTGCCAAATAAAAGAAAAGGGGATGTCAGGATATACTTCTAGATTGTTAATGCTTTTACGCAAAAAGGGTTCAGCTATTCCACTATACAGCCTTCATAATCCTTGGAGAGTCTTTTATTTTTGGTTCATGATGGGTAAGTCTAGCTGAGTACATTCTCGTACTCAGGGTTCCATTCCCATGTTGTTTCGCAGATGGTCAGATGTACTATGGTTATTGTATTCACTGCTTGTACCCAGCATTGGGTGATAACTAGACCAAGGGCGATGGTCACTCTGCCTCTTTTTTTGCTATTATGAGAATGACCGAACTATGGCACTGTATCAGACTAAGCGTGTGTGTTATTTTAAAACTATGATGCTTTCGCTACTCTTGAACTTGGTTTGTAATAACTATATTTGAACTCCGATGTAACCTCTGAATGTTGCGAACTAGATGTATTTGTGGATGGTGATCGCTGGACTTATTACAATTTTGGCTGTATGTTCGATTGTGGTTTGAAATCCTTCGAGATTTCACGGACTACCGGGATTATAAGGGCTTAAGCTTGGCAAGTTGACTGTGTAAGTGGTCGCTATCAGGCTTAATCTCTTATAATATGGGCGGTTCTGTTACAGGGAGGATCTTGTGTGGAACTCCCTCTCCTTGTAGTGATATTCTTTACCTTGGCTATCTTGATGCTGTATCCAATTTGGTTGATGTGGAACTTTCCTGATGGTGGGACTTGATTTAGATTTAGATATTTCTTTAGTCACCCTCTAGTCTTCCTTTTACTTGGCCCTCTGGTCTAACCAGTGCAGCAAGTCATCCATCTTGGTGGACAGTGCATTTACTTCTTCAATTGCTTCTTCACCTTTGTCTTGGGACTAGCTTTGATTATCTGATATCTTCTCCATAAGCTCCTTAGCTTTCCCAAGAGTGAGCGATAAGAATGATCCTTCAGCAGTAGCATCTAGGTGCTCACGTGTCTTTTGCTTTAATCCATGAGAAAAGCCTTGCATGAGTAACCATTCTTCCATTCCACGATGAGGACAATCTTGAATGTATCCTTGCAAACAATCCCATGCTTCTGAAATGGTTTCTGTCTTCAGCTATTGGAAATTGGTAATCATTCCTCTTAAGGCATTTGTCTTGCCTATTGGGAAGAATTTTGCTAGAAAGGCCTTGGAACACTTTGCCCATGTGTTGATGTCTTCTTTGTTAGCATAGAACCATTGCTTCGCTCTTCCCACTAGTGATAATGGAAAGTGGTGAAGTAGTATGATATCTTGATTAACTCTTTCTATGGCGATGGTGTTTCCAATCTCCATGAAGTCCTACAGATGTGTACTTGCGTCTTCATTCGCCATTCCACTGTATTGGATAGCTTGCACCATGTTGATGAGGCTTGGCTTGAGCTCAAAGTCTAGATTTTCTGTTCTTAGTACTGGACCAGTGCGGATGTTCTCAACTTTGGAGCAGAGAACTCCAACAAGGTCTTTTCAGCCATAGCTTCAAATACTGGTGACAAGCTTCCTTCTTGGTTGATCCGATTCGGATAGAGAATTGAGTGAATTAGATTCAATCCATCTATTACCATGTATCAAAATATAAACATAGAAAAACAACAGGGGTAAACTTGCCAAGTAGAGGTGACTAGCAAGCTATCTACTCATTTATTAAGCATCTGTTTAGGCAATTTTTCTCTAAAAGTTTATTCCTTCCCCGACAACGGCGCTAGAAATACTTGTTGACACTTCTAGCACCACTTAAGCTAAGTTGTCATCCCCAGCATGGCACCAGAAGTGTGGTATGAAAACTATCCACTAATAAAATAAATATAGGATCCGCAAGCGTACAAATTAAATATCATTGTAGCACTTCACAGGGAAGTATTCCAGGTATCATTATTTATATTTAGCTCAAGGGAAAGAACTAAGGACTTAAACAATGAGATCAACTTGCAAAACATGACTACTTATGAGTGATTGGGTTACATAGTCACATACTTGGTAGAAGGGTAAACCATAGATATATGATATATAAAATATAGAAGCCCAGGGAATATAGAGACTAGATTTAGACTACTCAGCTTAATATTAAGTAGATGTCCGATTAGTTCAAGAGATAGAAAATCCTATGTAGTTCTAATTTATCAAGTCATTCATCTACTCTAATGCTACACTATCATATATAGCACAAAAGACTCTACATTTATGTATAAGGAACATTGATATAAAAAACCAAGACAGAGTTGGACTTCCAACGCAACTGTGGTTCTACCTATCCTACCAACAGGGGATGGAATATAAAGGACTCAACGGAACTGTCACTTCCATGATCCACCACGCTACTCGGCCAATAGGGTGTAATTGCAGATAAATGATATCTAAGCACCATGCTTACATGACATCTATCACTTAACTCTCCCGCGAAGAAAGCTAAGCGCTTTGCAAACACATACATAAACTCATTATCAATCATAACCATATCAAATGTAGAACTAGAATAAACTAAGAACGTAATAAATAGAAACATAATGATATTAGAATAAAGTCAAAAGGGAGATAAAAGAAAATACAAATCTCTAATGATGAACATCCAAAAATTTTGAGCACAGGCGCCCGACTCTTCCTCTATCTAATCTAACCTATGTAGAAGATGAAGATTAGGAGTAGTTAATATATCTCTAATCCCTAGCTCTAATGGCTCCCTCTAATTCTCAGATGAGAATAAAAATATAATTCTGTTTTCTCACTCAATTTTGAGCTCTCCTCCAGGGGTAGGCTTGTATTTATAGCCCCCTAGGAAGCTGTTGACACTTCTTAACGCAACCACCGGATATCGGCGACGGCGCCAGAAGTGCCCTGGTAGGGTAACTCTATTTACTATTGGATAATTCCGCAAGCGCACAGAATGTACCGCTGTAGCACTTCACCAAGGAGTATTCCAAGGTATCGTAATTTATATTTTCCCAAGGGAAAGCGGCTAAGTGTGTTTAACAAAAAGGGGAATGAGATTCCTTGAGTTGTCTAGTATCAACTAGTGAATAAGGGTGGTAAATAACGAATAGGAAGGGTAGTGGTGAATCCAAGGTCCTATGCTAAAGGTAAATGGTAGAGTTAGCTAGGTGGGAGGACAACGAGTGAGTAAAGGACTCCTATGTATCTAACTTGACTTCTGTGACTTACTTTAATAGATAATTGCCTTAACTACGCTAGAGCCTTACTAACTGTGTGCGAGGGATAGCCGAGCTGGTAAGACGCTTAGAAGGTTTTTCACCTAACCCCTTACCGAAAGCGACTATTGGGCTTATGGACGCCTTACCTTTTAAGAACTAGCCTGTTCGTGAGGAGAACCTAATGCCGCCCACGATCTGTCACCTACTAGGGAGTGCGCTCCTACTTTCCGTTCAAGCCAGCGGTAATCAAAGGTAATCTTAAGTATGAGCACCACGCTCACACTTAATCCTACAACTCTAACTAGTTGCAGCTAGCTAGAGCTCCTATACAAGATAGGACGATGATGCACACACAGGAGTGGTTACAGGTCACTAACTTCACTAAGACAACTATATTACTAAAGTAAATGCACAACAAGACTAAAAGACTTGCACTAAGTAAGAACTCAGTAAAGTAAAGTAAGAATAATATATTAATAAAAGGAAAGTCTTACGAAAGTAGAAAGGTACAAGAGCTATACCAGACTCTCCAGAAGACGACTCCGGAGACCCCGAGCTTCGCTCGACTCGACTCTAACTCCCACTCTAGACTAACTACTACTCTACTTGTATGCTTGGAACTTGTAATGCACTTGGCCTTGGAATTGCACACTTGAAATGAAGGGTGGAGGCTGCCTTTTATAGAGGGAGATGGAGTAGGGGTTACTCCATCACCACGTCATCGATCCGCGTGACATCTTCTCTCCACCCTTGGATCAAACCGACCTCACAACCGCCATTTGATCAACGGCAGGGGCAAATCAACATGTGGGACATGTGGGGAAGGTCGGTGGGAGGCCACCGACCCTGGAACCGCCTTTGATGTGGGGTCGGGCGACCCCACTTCTGGGCCTCTGGGCCCACCAGCAGTGTCCACAGGGGTCCCTTATGTCGGTGGACTAGGTGGCACACCTGGGTCCCACCAAAGAGGGGTCGGGCGACCCCCTCCCTGTGGGCCCAGGGTGTCACCTGTTGTCCCCTCGATCTCCTCTTGATGATTCTGATGTTGGCTTTGTCAAATAATGTCTTGAATTTGTTGTTCCTGCATAAACAAACTAAGAGTACAAGTGGAACTAGTTATGGATAAAATATGTTCATGTCATGTCATTTCCCCTTGCAACCGAGGCATGTTGACGGTGTTTTGTATGTGGATTTCTATGGTATATCCACCGTCAACAAGATCCCCCAAGCTTAACCTTTGCTCGTCCCGAGCAAACAATCAAACTTAGCCTCGGTGGATCAGGTATTGTTACTATGTTCACATTTCAAGAGTACCATGTGTACAACAAAGTTCTTCTCTTTGCATGAAAAATTTAGCTATGTAAACTTACCCCTATTACCTTAGTCCCTTATGGGGCTTATGGCTTTTCCTTTGTCTTAGGTGGTTGAGAGACAGAACAGTTTGACTTGAGCACTAACTTTCTCATTCTTAGCAAGTTTCATATCAGAGGTTTTGTGATATTTTCAAAAGAAAGCTTAAATGTTCCTCTTATGGTTCTCTCATGTCACTCAAATGGTGTATGATTCCTCACCAAGGCATATGGTAAGAGTTGCCTTCTCTATTTCATCCTATTTCTAAAAGGCTTATGTGGAGTTCAAGGTAGGGATGAAAGGAGATAGCATACTTACTTTGCATGTATTGCGAAGTCAAAGCTCGGATCCTTGAAGAGAAGTGTCATACTCCCAGATCAAGATGTGCAAGTGTGGACTAGGTTGCTCCTTTATTTGATAGACTCTCTATGTATTGAGACATGGCTAGCATTTTTTTCTTCTTTCTTTTTTTTTATATATGGGCTTTCATGTGCTCAATTTTCTTTTTCTGTGGACTTGCACATGTCCATCTTTTTATTTCATTTTGCCTAGCCTTTTGATGTCTCATTTACCAAATAATGCTTAGAGAGATGTTCTAACATTTAGAGTATGGAGCAACCTATTTAGTGGATGCGAAATACATGTGGTTGCGTACTTCCAGTGTAGAAGCAGCATATATATATGTGGTGTGTACGTGATCTTGATCTTAGGAGCATGAAAAGTCTCTTAACAAGGGTCAACAAGACTTGACGACACTCAACCCAAAGCAAATAGCTTATGTGGAAAGGTTGCAATTATGTAAAGTAGATATGGCTGTGGTAGGAATTCATCACCATTGAGGAACAATTAAGGTTTTGATCATTTTAAGAATAAATCTCTGATAATCATGCATGCTTAGAAAAATATTATAGTAGCTCTTGTCTTACTATCTCATGTCCCACAACAACTTAGACTTAGTTCTAGCACTTGCAACCCACAAAGTTTTTAGGTTCATGGCAGTTTAAGTGAGCTAAGTGATCCATACTTAGAGAAATACTAAGTTGTATACTAGGCACTAGAGAAACATTAACAAGCAACTAGTCATCATTTCCATGAGGGATATAAACATACATGAAGCATATATGCTAAAGGGAAATGCTAATAAATATTTATTTTTTTTTAAGTAAGAATGATAAAATGCATGAAAATAAATAGGATAGAATACTTACCTTAGTGGGGGAGAGGATCTCCCCCAAGCTAGATCTTCGCTCACTGTGGTGGCGGGAAATTCTGGTACCATCCAGCCCAGCGTTGTGCGTCTTCCTCTCGCACACGTCGGATATGTTGGCCGTTTTGTAACGCCAGTTGCAATGTTGCTTCTTGCCCAATCTGCAATTCGCCCATGTCATTAATGAGACTGTCCATACCTGTGGGCTGGTGACGCCTAGCCCTGTCCCTTGGGCGTGGAGTGCGTTGTGGAGGTAGACCCATGGAGTCTGAAGCATCCAATGACATCGCTTCATCGCCCTCTTCAACGTCATGGTGCGAGGATCCTCCTTGCTCCATCTGGGCGGCTTGCATCATCCTTCTTGTCACCCTGCGTGTCCCTGCAACATCTGGACTTGCCACTCGGGCTAGTCTAATGGTAAGTGTGCGGACCCCATACAACCGGCGCCTCGCACATGGGAGAGGAATTTCGGTTGTATAGCCCGGATAAATCATTTTAAGTTCACCATTTGGATTTCTTATGAGCATGTTAGCATTGATAAAGAAGTTCTCATCTACCACTCCTCTAACATAGCCAATGTCTTCAAAATAATGTGATTCAAGTAATCCAAAAGTATCGGCTATTCGAGTAATAAAGGATGTGAAATAGATGGGCTTCCCATACTCAATAGAGTTAAGCCAATAGTTCACTAGCAGTTTCACAGGGGAGACCTTGATTTTACTAACCATGGCATAGAGAATTTTAAGTTCATCATCAATTAAAGTATCAGTTCCCATGGCAGGATATAGAGTGCACATGATCCAGAAGTGAAGAAAGCGCAAGGTTGGATTATGGATTTCAATGGGAGTAGGATTTGAACAATCATTAGAGCCAGAAATTGCTTTCCAGAATCTAAATTTATCGAACATTCTAGTGGCATGATCTAGATCAAGTTCACATTCATGTTCACACCCTAAAGCAGTGTTTAGCAAACTCCAATTTAATTGATGTTCTTGCTCACACATGCGAAAAGATATTCCATTATTTGTGAGTTTTAGGGTGCATAGAAATTCCTTAGCAAGCAATTCTTTTCCAAATTCAGGCACTTGCCAAAAACTACTCCAACCAATTGCTCTAAACACCTTATCGAATTCAACATCCATACCTGTGCGGGCCAAAAGGTCCGGATCGATGATGCTAGTGTGTAGGAAGAGACCCTCTCGGATGATGTAGTACCTTTGCAACTCTTCTTGGCTTAACATGAGGCCGCTCTCGGGCTCTCTCATCCTTGATGGAGGCTCGTAGGGTACCATCCCATGGTAACCTTCTTCTTCCTCCCTTCCATGAGCATGGTGAGAGCCTTGAGAAGAGCTCTCACCCTTTGCTTTCTTGAACTTGCCGAAGATATGCTTCTTCATCCTCCTACACAAGTGAGGCAAACCAAGCTCCTACTACTACTACTATGCAAGGGGAATCTTTTTGGGTTTTTGTTTTGATGACTATTTCTAAACTAAACTTGAGAAATGGCTTGTAACAAAGAGAGAAGAGAAAGGATTGTGAGCTCGAAATGGTTCTGGTGGTTTTGGGTGTGGAGTTGAGCTCACAATGCTGTGGTATTTATAGGGGGAGAAGGGCAAGTAGTGGACCCACAATATAGGGGTCGGCCGACCCCCCCTAGAAGCACTTTGAATTTGAACTTAGCTTTATACAGGGAACCATTCTGCATGCTTTCAAGATTTTGCAGAGATGGTCCAAAATGGGGGTCGGCCGACCCCCATCCTAGCCCCTCCTCCACTTTAAACATTGTGTCATTGATTGTCCAGAAAAGTAAAGGCTAGGTGTGGACCAAAAGTTTTCAAATTGTTTCTGAGATTCCCTGTTTTAGTGCTTTGTGAAAGGTAAATGATGAATGGCAAAAGTGGAGACATGTCTAAAGTGATTCCTATGGACCATGGGAGCACTCAAGCATGCCTAGGTGACCACTTTGCAGAATTTAAGCTAGTGGAGTGGTCCCAAAAGAATCAAAGATGAAAGGAGCATCTTATGACTAAAGTAAAGGATCAAGGGACCACTCTTTTTCAAACTTTAGCTAGTGTTACAAGCATAGGACTCCATTGTGATTCAAATGGTGGCCAGCAGGAGGCAAGTGGGGCCAATATGGGGGTCAGCCGACCCCCACATTGGAGCTCCCAGAGCATCCAAGTGCTGGGTTGGAACCTCTATGACTAGCAAGGTTGAAATGTGGTGAAGTGGGCCCCAAGGTGGGGTCGGGCGACCCCCCTTTGGGAGCTCCAGCAGCTCAAATTTTTATGACAAGTTATTCTCAAGATTTTATTTATTATGGCTAAACATTTTGTCAAAATAAGATATGCAAAATTCAAAGTAAGAATGCAATTGAAAAGTGAATAGTAGAAATTGAAATGCAGAAAATAAATATGGGATAACTACTGATTTACCTTATCAGCAAGGGCTCCATGTTTTAGGTCCGTAGAGCAGGACCTCTCCATCTTGTTCATTCTTCGGGTGCATCAGATGGTCCCGGAGACGTGGACCTTGATTGCACCTCTTTCTCCCGCCATACTTGCTTGGTATTGATTTTTGGTTCAGCGGGTTCCTCTTCTTTCTTTTCGGCCCTTTTGGCCGACTTACCTCTCTTGTCCCTTCGGCGTCGGATGTGGCGAGGCTTAGTCGGAGGTTCTTTGTCCTTCACCTGCATGTTAGCTTTATAACCATTGAATGGACATTTTACCTTCCATCCTGGGAATTGGAGGTGAATCTGGCCGGACCCCACATAGATGACTGCATTGACCGTGTTGATGAATGGCCTTCCCAAGATGATCGAGACATCATTATTGGATCCCATATCCAAAATGATGAAGTCGGCAGGGACGTAGTCGTCTTGGACCTTTACCAGTATGTCCCTTGCCAACCCCTCAGGGAACCTGATCGTCTGATCTGCCATCTGCAAACGAACAAATGTGGGGTGCAAAGGCCCCCCTAGCAAATTATCATAAGTTACCTTGGCCATGATGTTGACACCCGATCCAAGGTCGCAGAAGGCGTTGTGGAAGACTTGCGGTCCGATCTCACAGGTGATGGTCGGCAGGCCTGGGTCGTCCTTCTTGGTGATGAAGGGCGAATCCAGATGATAGCTCCAGTTGGATTGTACCGGAGGCTTACCGAACCTCGTAGTAACTAGTTTAACTCCTTCAATTGGGTCCTCTGGTTTCCCTGGGATCTTACCTTGCTCGAAGGATGGGACAGCTGCTGCTAATTGAGCTAATTGTGTTTCTAGCATTTTGTTAAAGCTCAACTGATTTTTCATAGCAGAGTTAAAGCTATCCAACTTTTCACTTGAGTTTTCAAGGATCTTATCATTAGCCATCATTTTCTTGTTAATGCTATCATTGATTTTAGATTGGCCTAAGACAAGATCTCTAAGAGAAGGTTGGTTACCAAAAGAATTATTGAAATTTTGATTGTAACCATTACCTTGATTACCTTGGTAGAAGGGGCGCGAGTTCCATTGCTGTTGTTGGGGCCGGTACCCATTGTTGTTGTTGTTGATGAAGCTCACTTCCTCCTTTGTTTCGGGACAATTGTTTCCCGAATGATCATCTCTTCCGCACACTTCGCACCATGAATCAGATTCAATGGCCCGTGCAGTGGCGTAAGGTTGAATGGTCTCTTGCTTGGAACTTTCTTCCATCTTCTTCATTAAGAGGTCCATCTTAGCAGAGAGCATGTACACCTCATTCAAGGCATGGACACCTCTTCTCTTGGGTTGGAGGCGTTCCTCATTCCATCCTTGGTTTATAACCATCTTTTCAATGAGGTCCTTGGCATCCTTGACATTGTGTTGCAAGAATGCTCCTCCAGCGGCAGCATCAAGGTGACTACGGGCCAAACCGGTTAGGCCATGGTAGAAACCTTGGATTAGGAGCCACTCCTCTGTCCCATGATGAGGACAGGCGCGAATGTACTCCTGCAGACGTTCCCATGCTTCGGGAATCGTCTCATCTGCTTGCTGTTGGAAGCTGGAAATCTTTCCACGAAGGGCGCTGGTCTTGCCCATCGGAAAGAACTTCTTGAGAAATGCATTGGCGCACCTCTCCCACGTGGTCACTTCACCCTTGTTGGCGTAGAACCATTGCTTCGCCTTCCCCAATAACGAGAATGGGAAGAGGCGAAGACGGATGGCGTCTGCGGCGACATTCTTGATGGTGAAGGTGCCGCACACCTCCAAGAAGTGTTGGAGATGGGCATTGGCATCCTCGTGTGGCTTTCCACAGAAGGGATTAGCTTGCACCATATTGATAAGCGCAGGCTTCAACTCAAAAGTCGCATCCCCCAAGTTAAGCTGCGGACCCGTGGCGACATTGTCAGCCGACGGCGCAGAGTACTCAGAGATGGTCTTCTGGGCCATAGCTTCTTTGATAACCGGTGCAGATACTCCTTCCTCTAACGGATTCAGGTTCGAGATGAACCTTTGAGGTGGAACTTGACGACGTCTAGTTCTCCTCAACAGTTGCTCAGGATCTTCAACGAAGTTTGACGGCAATTGGAAACCGCTCATACACTGTCATGCTTCACAATAAAGGAAGACAAGACAAGTGATGGGTTATCCCTATCACTACTTGATAACTAGCAAACTCTGGATTCTCTTTTTGTTAGAACTCTTAGACAGACGCTCTCCCCGGCAACGGCGCCAGAAATGCTTGTTGACACTTCTTAACGCAACCACCGGATATCGGCGATGGCGCCAGAAGTGCCCTGGTAGGGTAACTCTATTTACTATTGGATAATTCCGCAAGCGCACAGAATGTACCGCTGTAGCACTTCACCAAGGAGTATTCCAAGGTATCATAATTTATATTTTCCCAAGGGAAAGCGGCTAAGTGTGTTTAACAAAAAGGGGAATGAGATTCCTTGAGTTGTCTAGTATCAACTAGTGAATAAGGGTGGTAAATAACGAATAGGAAGGGTAGTGGTGAATCCAAGGTCCTATGCTAAAGGTAAATGGTAGAGTTAGCTAGGTGGGAGGACAACGAGTGAGTAAAGGACTCCTATGTATCTAACTTGACTTCTGTGACTTACTTTAATAGATAATTGCCTTAACTACGCTAGAGCCTTACTAACTGTGTGCGAGGGATAGCCGAGCTGGTAAGACTCTTAGAAGGTTTCTCACCTAACCCCTTACCGAAAGCGACTATTGGGCTTATGGACGCCTTACCTTTTAAGAACTAGCCTGTACGTGAGGAGAACCTAATGCCGCCCACGATCTGTCACCTACTAGGGAGTGCGCTCCTACTTTCCGTTCAAGCCAGCGGTAATCAAAGGTAATCTTAAGTATGAGCACCACGCTCACACTTAATCCTACAACTCTAACTAGTTGCAGCTAGCGAGAGCTCCTATACAAGATAGGACGATGATGCACACACAGGAGTGGTTACAGGTCACTAACTTCACTAAGACAACTATATTACTAAAGTAAATGCACAACAAGACTAAAAGACTTGCACTAAGTAAGAACTCAGTAAAGTAAAGTAAGAATAATATATTAATAAAAGGAAAGTCTTACAAAAGTAGAAAGGTACAAGAGCTATACCAGACTCTCCAGAAGATGACTCCGGAGACCCCGAGCTTCGCTCGACTCGACTCTAACTCCCACTCTAGACTAACTACTACTCTACTTGTATGCTTGGAACTTGTAATGCACTTGGCCTTGGAATTGCACACTTGAAATGAAGGGTGGAGGCTGCCTTTTATAGAGGGAGATGGAGTAGGGGTTACTCCATCACCACGTCATCGATCCGCGTGACATCTTCTCTCCACCCTTGGATCAAACCGACCTCACAACCGCCATTTGATCAACGGCAGGGGCAAATCAACATGTGGGACATGTGGGGAAGGTCGGTGGGAGGCCACCGACCCTGGAACCGCCTTTGATGTGGGGTCGGGCGACCCCACTTCTGGGCCTCTGGGCCCACCAGCAGTGTCCACAGGGGTCCCTTATGTCGGTGGACTAGGTGGCACACCTGGGTCCCACCAAAGAGGGGTCGGGCGACCCCCTCCCTGTGGGCCCAGGGTGTCACCTGTTGTCCCCTCGATCTCCTCTTGATGATTCTGATGTTGGCTTTGTCAAATAATGTCTTGAATTTGTTGTTCCTGCATAAACAAGCTAAGAGTACAAGTGGAACTAGTTATGGATAAAATATGTTCATGTCATGTCGTTTCCCCTTGCAACCGAGGCATGTTGACGGTGTTTTGTATGTGGATTTCTATGGTATATCCACCGTCAACAGAAGCACCATATCCCTTGGATCAAACCGACTTAAACATGCGCTTAAGATTAATCCTCAAAGTCGGTGGAGGCGGGATTCGTGAGGTTGGCTCTGATTGGCCAAGCGTCTCGGGCGGCCGCCCCACCCTACCCTAGGCGCCCACCCCTTCCCTATGGCAGTGGGCCCCAGGTTTTAGGGCACACCTTCCTGAGTCTTCTAGAGTCTTGTGGAGTTGACATTTGGGTCTTCTCTCTATGTAAATCCGACATGTGGACCTCCTTTTGTTATTATTCTGATAACCTCCGGTAGAAACAGACATTCACCAAAACTCATGGAAATGGTTAGTAAAACCCTATGTCTATGGTGATGTTCAATATTTATCCCATTTCTTGTCCTTAGTTGACATATAATTTTGATGGTTAACAACTGTCAATAGTCATTAGCACTGAAGACCCAAAGCTGAGGACTAACATGCGTAGCCGAAGCTAAAGATCAAAGATAGAAATTGAAGACTTCTAAGCAGCTAAACTTTGGGAACAAGGCAAGTGTAGACACCATTTGATCATTTTACTCCTATACATTTAATATCATTTACTTCCATTGCATGTGTCCAATGAATGCAAACCCTAACGACCAAACTAGTTTTATCTATCATTCCTTGTATACCTGGGTTAAAGTATGTGGGTAGACTCTCGGGTATATTAGTTATGCTTACCTGCTCTACTCACCTTATAGACATGTCTAAATAATATTATAATCGGTACTTAACTTGATGCTTAATCAATGCTGGATAACGGTCACTATGGTGATGGAGATGTTGGATGCTTGCAAACATCGTGATGGTGGTGATAGGGGGAGCAGGTACTATTGGCTGGCCTGGTTGCCGGGCACACCCGTCTATGCCCTCCGTAAGGACTTAGTCATCGATTGGCCACCTGGGACATACAGTGAAGCTCCAAGCTATATGGCTGTGGCATGACTAATTATCAGGACCTCCACTTGTAGGGTGTTACTTTCCAGGTAGGCATATGGAAGTAACTTGGGTAATGGATATTAAGTTGTCGGTTGATCAGTGTGCCATGACTATGGCCACGACTGCTGAGCGTCCCGGCTAAAACTTACAAGTGGCATCCTATTAGTTGGACCATGTGAAAGGTCTCGTAGTGAAACCCTGCCTGCTTACCTTGGTAGTGTTTTGGGGGAGTCATGACCCGAGCAAATGGGAATCATGACTTGGAGTGAAAGTGCACACCTCTGCAGAGTGTAAAACTGATATATTAGCCGTGCTCATGGTCACGAGTGGCCCAAACTCTCACATGATGAGCAAACTAGAATCACATGGAACCTAGAGAAGGAACTTGGTTGAGATGGCTACCTCATGTTTGGCAGGATTGCTATCCTGTGCTCTTAATTGGGATTGCTATCCCATGACCTTAATGGGGTTGCTACCCTCGAGTTACAATCTGAGGTTGCTACCTCAGTAATAATATCAATGATGATGGTTAATAATATTATTCATTACTTACATTAATTAAGGGATTGGGTTTTTAGTACTCACTAATAGTAATAGGTTGTTACAATAAAAGTGACCAATTAAAATGCTACTACAGTCAAACCATGTCAGTTATTTCCTTGTTTTAAGCTTTGCATGTCATTACTTTTTGTCTGTGCTTGCTGAGTTCGACATGAACTCACCCTTGCTATTTCCCCTCATACCCCTAGTGTGTAGTGAAGTGTTACTCAGAAGAAGGACAAAGGTGATGTGGAGTTTTCTAGAAGCCTAACAGAAGTGCTTGGCATACAGAGCCCCTAGTCAGCCGTCCCCGAGAAGAATGGAGCCTCAGAAGAAGTTTAGCAACCCGTTCCATGATACTCTAATAGTTTTAAGTGTTATTATAAATATGTTTTCTGCTATATATAACATTGTTTCTCATATTTCTATCATTTTGTTATATGTGTGGACTTCCTAATCACACATATGACGACTCTGGTCTTCTCTTAAAAACCAAGGTGTTATAACCAAGAGCTCCACCAACTAGGGCATAACTAGAATCTAGAATAGGAAGTAGAGGAGTCAAGCAATGCTTGGATTCCAGATCTAGTCGAAGAAGAATTGGTATTTACCTTGTACTTCTCTCTTGTATTCAATATTGGTCTTATATTTCTTCTTCTAGTCCATCATTGTGTTCCTCTAGTTCGTCTAGTTCATCGTCTAGTTCATCTAGTTCATCATCTACTTATCTAGTTCATCATGTTCTTGTTCTAGTTCTAGTTATTTGTCTAGTTCTTGTTCTAGTTTGTGTTTAGGGTTGAATACTAGATATTACTTGTCATCATCATATACTCATAATTATAATGTTCATTGCCTACTTTGATTATATGTCAAGTATAGTTGGATTAGCTTTGTGTTTATCCTTATGTTTGTATAGAGCTCATCCTATAATGTTAGGGGTGAGTGGTAAATGTTGTGTAGGCATGGTGCTTAGAAAATATCTATCTGTGGATGTACCCAATGTTTTGAGCCATGTGGTAGATCGTGAAGGTCACTTGTATAGCTTCGTTGAGTCCTCTGTAGTCCACTCCCTGAATATAGGACAAGTAGAGCCTACTTGCAAGGTGAAGTCTTACTCTATTTCTGACCCACCTTGGCAATTACCCTTAATGTATGAATACATGTTAACTCCCACAATGATTATTAGATATAATTGCACTAGTTTGGGTAGCTCAATGACCTATGATTAGAATAACTTTAGGAGTTAGTCTCTATTTTCTAGTTCTTTCTAGAGTCACGTCTAAGTAGGGAATGCTCTGTGGAACCCCTGATTGAATATTTTGGTTATTATAATTTTTATCATTTAAATGATTGATTCCTGTTTTGAGTAGATCTAGTGGAACTCTTATCACACATGTAAATTACTGCTCTCATTCTATTCCCTCTGCCTGCCTTCCTAGTGGTAGAATTATAAATAACGATACCTGGAACTTTCCTAGGTGAAGCGCTACAATAGGTGTATTTTATCGGTGCGCTTGTGGATACATTTATTATTTTCTTAGTGCTATGATCATGGAAACAACCACACTTCTTACATTGTGTTAGGTATGATAACTTAGAGTATGCAATGTAAGTGGTCTCCTGTCCATTCCTAGCACCTTTGCTATGATTAGGGTTCACTCTACTTTTAGTAATCATGCTATGGAATGCCAACAAGCATTTCTGGCGCCGTTGCCGGGGATGGCACAGAGGTTTAGAATAAAGTTTTCATAGAATATCCAGAGAGTAATTTTACACATGTGATAATTGAGACACTATTGATCTTCACTCAAACAGTCTTACCCTGCCGTGTTTGTCTCTTGTGAATATCTTATTGTAGGGGGTGATGTATGACTAGTTTTGCTCGATTGACAAACTACATTGAAGATCCTGAAGCCATCATCAAGCAAGTGTTGACACTTGCTAACACCACTTGAATACTAGGTTGTCATCCCCAGCATGGTGCTAGAGTGTAGTAAGGTATTTGTCAACAAAAGCTAGTCGGCAGTCTACCTTGTGGTATACCCACGGTAGTATATTATCGGTAGACAGGTGCATAAGCTACGAACTTGATTGTGGTTCAAGACACAGACAAGGATTTTATCTAGGTTTAGCCACCGTGAGGGCGTAATACCTACGTCCTGCGTCTGATTGTATTACTGCGAGTTGAATTGAATTGTGTTGAGTTGTTGTGTCCTCTCTAGGGGACCTCTGCCCCTCCTTATATATCATGAAGGGACAGAGTTACAAGCAAAATATCATATTTGGTACAATATCTTGCAGCCTTGCGGTGCATGCCGACTAGCGTCGTGCGCCACACGTCTTCATCTTGTGGGCCGAGCTACCTCTGATGGTGCGGCCCATGTCAACCCATGAGGGTATAGGGGTTTATAGCCCCACAGCTAGTCCCCGAGCACCTTGTATTGTGATGTAACACATCGTCTTGAGCTTCTTCGATCAGTGAGGCTTGACGTCTTCGATAAGCAGGAAAGTCGCCTGAACAGTTACAATGGTATTTTGACCAACTCAAAAGACAGTTGATCAACATCGACAACGAAGAAGCAGCTTGTTTGAAAAATGCATGGTGCTCTTAATCAAAAAATATTTCTTTCCTAATGAAGTGTGCCCACTTTACTTTTATGAAAAGTATGGACCTAAAAAAAGCAAGCATATTCACCGTAAGGTGAAGTGTGCCCACTTAGTCCCAGAGCCTGGTAGTAGGTGACGTAGCCACATGGTGCCAGGGTCTAAAGAGAAAAAACCACATAGAAAACCTGATACTGAAATGCATCGTCAGATGCATAGTACCGATGTAGCCCCCGAGCATGCTAGAAGGTGAAGTATGAGCCTTTTAGCAAGGTCTAAAAAATTAAAATTATCTAGTCCAATTCATATGTAACTGAGAAAAGGAATCCCCAAGCTGTGGTTGGAGAGTAATCAAAGCAAGTCCCGAGCATAGCGCAGGGAGTGATTGATGAGTCCCCAAGCACGATTGGGAATATAATCATGCTCGTTGGTCAGCACAGTCACCGAGCACGGCATAGAGACTGCTCGACCAGTCCCCGAGCATGGTTGGGAACGTAAACGTGCTCGGTGGTCGGCACAGTCACCAAGCACGGCGTAGGGACTGGTGGATAAGTCCCCGAGCGTGGTTGGGAACGTAAACATGCTCGGTAGTTATTGGTACCCCTTATCTTTTAATTATAAACATCATTTTAATAAATACAATATATATGGTAGGTCTTTGAACTAACCTTTCCACAAGTTTTGTTGCAAATATCAATTTCACGTATGACACGTGGAAAGGCGCAAAAGGCACGACAAAGCGCACTTCAAGAAAGCGTATTCAGAAAAGGCGCAAATCAAAGATAAATGGAAAAGCCCACCAAAACACCGAACTGGATCCATCCGTGACCACGGGAAGGAGCAGGGCCTAGAGACGAACAGACCATGCGAAGGCGCACCCCCCGTGGCGGCAACTCGGTCCCACCTTTTTCAGGCGGTTGCATGGCGGCATGCATAGGACGGTTTAATCTCCTACCAAATTTAGATCGCCATGAACCGTCCTTGTTGGGAAATAAATAGATGGCTCCACACCATTCAACATACACACCATCATTTGGAGCAATACACCTCACATTTCTACACTTGTTCTTTAGTTTAGATTTAGTAGTACAGCAAGGCAAAGCTAGCAATGAGAGCTTGTCTCCTTAGAGGATCTTAGAGCTTCCTGGTATGAATACAATTTAGTTCTCCTCCATAAGCAAGTTCTTATCTTATTTATATGATTATGCAATTGAATTAGAGTATAGTTGTGTTCATATCTTGTTCATAGTATATGAACTAGTTCTTAGTTCTTGTCCTTTGTTCTTGATGTGTTCATCCTTGTTCTTCATCATTCATCGAAGTAGTATGAATAGACAAAGGATTAAGATTGGGGTAACGGTTCGTTGGGCTGTGATGGCCACTCTTAACCGAGCCTGTCAATCCGAAGGGTTGGAGTCCCGGAAGGCTAGGAGGCGTTTCCAATTACACGGACGAGGTGCTCGGGTATGCGGAGATCAGCGGATGCGCGGGTGTCTTTCTGATAGAGGGGTAGGTGGCAGGGTAGTGACAGCCCTATCATCCTTGGTATTCCCCCATGATAAGGTATTCTGGTAGGAGTTCTGTAAAGTCCCTATCGGCTGGATGTCCAGCTGCGGGGATCTCCCCAGAGCCTCAAACTTTGTTCCAACTCTAGTTATATTGATTAGATTGTCTACTAACAATTCTTTGCATAGTTATATAAGACCAATGTTGGCTCAAGTAGTTGTTCTTTATTTCTTTTATTTCCTTATTTTCTCTTTATTCCTTGAGGTTGCGCCGATGAGTGTGTCCACTATCCATATTTTAAGAGCCTGCCGTGACCCCTAATTAGACTATGTCTACTTATGCATCTCAATAAGTGATCATGCTACAAACGAAGCTAGATACATTTGTTATGCCCTCCTACGGGATTAAATACGATAACCCTTGAATACTCTTGGGTTGAAATGCTACAATGATAGTTCTGTTCGCTTGCAGTTTTATTCTTTATATTCATGAACTATTGATTGGCGTACCTAAGTACCGTTACATAAGATTGTAAACTCTGTGCATTTATCTGGCGCCGTGCTACAACTTTGCATGTTGTAAGGATGGTTAGGATGGCCAATCTGGCATTCCTAATTATTGTAACCAGACTGCACTGCTAAGGTCGACGTCGTTGAAGGCCTTGGGTTATCTCTCTGACGTAACGATAGTTATGGTATACGAACACCCTATAACAGAACCGCCCAATTTACAAGGGATCAACTATGAAAAACTCCCGCCAAAGCAGTTGCTTTAACGTAATCGAACTCTCATAAACCCGGTAGTCCATGAAATCACGAGGAATTTCAAACCATCCAACATACCAGCCAAGATCGTAGTGATTCAACATAACAAGTCACATGTTACGTCCATTTCACAAGTAGTTTGATATAAATCGGAGTTTAATATATCTATTACAACTTGAGTTGAAAAGTAGCAGAAGCAAAGTAATTTGAAACTAATATTACCGTCATTTCAAATACATGCCAGTACCCAGGTCAACTCCAACAAAAGCAACATAGATGAGGTAACTAGAAAGGATCATGCCCATGATCTTACTCCTCTATTATGGTAGGAGTCATCCAACTCTTGCAGTAGCCATGATACATCACAACCTGCAACAAGTGCGAATAAACCCTGAGTACGAGAAGGTACTCAGCTAGACTTACCCGTCATAAACCAGAAATAATATGACACCAAGGAGTATGCAAGACTTTATTGGTGGAGCTAGGTTGACACCACTTTTTGCATAAAAAGCTTAAGTTGCAACTAAGTAACCTTTTAGGTATTTAGCTCAAGTTAATAATCATTAACCTATCATCTAGATTAGCACCTGTACTAAAGCAATCACTTGATTAAGATACAACCATAGTACCCATATTTGATGTGGCATTTCCAACATCATCATACCATAACCATCCAAGTGTTCCATAAACATTACTACGATGATGAAGCTCAAGTCAAGTGCTCACTATCTAGGAGCGATGGCGATTCGAATCGATTTCTAACCAGCTGGCGATTTTATTCCCCACACAAACCATACTCACTGGCCAAAGTGAGCTACAGGTCACCATATTGCACAATGCAGGACTAATTCGCGGGTACGGCAGGCACCGCCAGTACCCGAGGACTGTTCCGGCGACCGAGGTATCCAAGGTATACCAAGGTTGCGCGCCGCGCCCTCGTCGTTCTCCTCAACCATCACCAATGCAGCGCATGGCGGCTCGACTCCCGACGCGGATAGTGTTCAGGCTCCGCGGTCGGAACGACTTATCCTTCCAGCTAAGTGTGGGGCATGCGTTCAACACGACAAGAGGGCGGTCAACGATCGGTCCTTAATCGACACAGGTGGGGATAGATAGGCACCCAAGACCTCCATGTCTTGTTACTTCTCTATCATCGTCCCGCCCGGTCTCCAATTATTCATCCTCATCACTTGGTTATTTCCATGATTGCATATATAGCCAACTTATCTAGGTGTTCACCTATTTGGCTAAGGTGACTGGACATCACCTGGCTTCTACTGGTCTAAGCATGGCTAAGCATTTAGATTCGATCTTGAATCTACATAGGGTTATAGGTATATTTGCTGGACAAGGAGTGATTTATGCAGCAAGGGTTTCACTCAACTCCTATACTTAATGCAACAATACATATAACATATATTCTCAATTGCATTCAAAAGTAGTGGGAGACTTATAATGCTCCGGGGCTTGCCTGGGATCAACACGGAGTCAGTTGAGTTAGTTGCTCCGTCTTGGTGACATCTCAGGTCACAACACTTGCTTAGTCCTTCCTCCTTCGGGATGGGTCCACCCAACACTGTCTTTGGGTTTGCTCCTACATCATGACCTTCACGTGATTCATCTAGCGCACCTAGATGACATGCAAGATGCAAGTGCATGAATATAACGAATAATAACACAACATGCATTACATAAAAGTATGCAAGACACATGCATCTAAGTTATTTAACTAACATCACACAACTAACTATAGAGAGCAAGCATATCAATCATAACACAAGTTTAGTAGGGTTACAAGTGTATTACTTAATCACCACTAAAGACATGAATCATACTTAGCTCACACAAAGTAAAGCAATCAAGCATTCATGTATTTCAGCAATTCTGGACATACATGCAACAACTCAGTAAATAAATCATAACTGGAGTTACACATCCCCAAAAACTATGCAATAGGACATTCTGGAAATACAATAAAATTATCTACAATTCATCTTTAATCATATTAGCATGATTAACAAGTTAACCAAGTCAAACATGCATGACCATATAATCTGGTCCAGAATTTCCAGAGAACAAGCATTTTAAAGGATGAAATTCATACTACTGTAACTCACAAACCACTTAGCCCAATGATATGAAAATTTACCAAAATATACATTAGTGAATTATCTACATCTTTTCTATATACAAGTTTCACAGAAAACATCATTTATATCATGGAATTAATTGCATAAATAAAACTGCTCATGCTGCCAAACAGTAGAAGTACAATTACAAACAGAAAACTGATAGGCAATTCAAGGAAGCATAACTGGAGTTGTAGAACTCCAGCAAACATGATTCTTATCTTTTTGGAAAGCTCATAAAGTTACCTACAACTTTCTTATTATCATATTAATATGAATCCACAGTTAACAAGGTCAATTAACCACATAAAGACATCTCTGTGCAAAACATGGACAGAATCTGTCATGCCACATTCCACAGCTATAACTTGAGTTTCACATGTCCATAAATTATGGTTATGTAATTTCTAGAAAGCTTACAAAATGGTGAACAACTTTGTTATAAACATCTACAGCTAAATCTACTATTAATAAGGTCGTACATTACAAACAATGCAACCCTATATGGGTTTAGACAGAAACTGGAACAGTACTTTAAACCACTATAACTAAACATATACTTAACCAAAAATTGTGCTACTTAGATTTCTGGAAAGATTATGAAAAGTAATACAACTCATATATTTTCATCAAGGCATGATTCACAACTTAACTGAGCCAAATAATTCAAACATGCAGACCTACTCAGAATAGGAGCAAAGCAACAAAGGGCATTTGTTATTTTTATAAAATCATGAAACTTTTACCAGACATCAAGAATCATATGAAAAGCATGTCACATTATTTTCACATTTATTTGGTCAATAACACAGCAGTTATGAAAAAGACAAATATAACAAGCAATTAAAACCTAACTGCATAAATATATTTTTACGACTCAAACTTCAAACTAAACCATGACATATTATAGATCTACTGCATAGAGAATTTTATAAGGATTCCAAAAAGTCCACATATGTTATTTTACGACTTTTCTGTGAATTACTATGCATTTCCAAAGTTCATACAAAAAATCTGCAAAAACAAAAGATAAAGGAAAAACGACTTTGCATGGGGAACCCTTAACTTTCTCCAAATTAACCCGCCGTCTAGAGCACTATTCATATGAGTCTTGACTTTACAACTGGAACCCTGAGTTTTCTCGAATTTGAATCCAAGATCCCTGGTCGCGAACAGAACAGGAGATAGCCAGGCTCCTGATTTCCGGTGTGGAGGGGGCTGCTCGGCGGCAATGGATAGCCACCGCGACTTGCAGACTCCCGAGCGCACCCACTGGTGCTTGCAGCACGGCCTGAGGTGGGTCAGGGGCTGCCGCCCACGTGCGTGTGCGAGCAGGGCCGCAGCTCCGGCAACAAGGCGTCTCCGGCGGTTGGAGGAACTTGACCTCAGTGGTGAGCTTGCTCCAGAGACAGAGGAGAGCCAACCGGAGGTGTAGGAGAGGACTGGAGGGGTAGCAGCGCCGCCATCCAGGAGCTCCGCCCGGAGGCCAAGGTGCTCCGCGCCGCCAAAGCGAGCAGAGAGCGAGGAAGGGATGGGGGGTGAAAGGGAGTAGAGAGGAGGATGGAGAGAGAGCTCTGGTGCTCCCCATCGGCACCGGGGCGCAGGGATACGCGTTGGGCGAGGCGCAGCATGAATTGGCGCATGGCCGACACGCACTGGACGCGCGTCGTCCATAGGGGCAATTCAACGAGCACGTGGCGGGCAGCGAAGTAGGGAGGGTGGGACGCTGGTTTGGGCTTGCTCCGGGCTCAATTTGGAGATGGGCCAAAAACAAAGTTTGCTCACCTCGTCGTGATCTACAACTTTCATTAAAAGACCAAGGTTACTAGTGTTGACACTAGCTAACACCACTTAGATACTAGGTTGTCATCCCTAGCATGGCGCCAGAGTGTACAAAGGTATTTATAAATGTAAAGGCTCTCTAGAAAATAATCTATTCTATCCGCAAGCGCACAGATAAAACACCTCATTGTAGCATTTCACCAGGATAAGTATTCCAGGTATCGTTATTTATAATTTTGCTTAGGGATCTGAGGAAGATGGAATTAAATCAAAGGGGGCAAAATCTATCAAGGCATAGACTAGAGATAAACTTGCAAGAACATGATTACTAATGAGAGACTCGTCACACAGTCACTTACTTAAGCAGGGGGTAAACCATAAAGACAATGATAATAAAGTATAAGTTCATGGGGTAAAGAGCACAGCGATTAGAAAATAGACTACTCCTCATATATGTAGGTGATGTCGGATTAGCTAGAGAATGGATTCTAAGTCATCTACTAACTACTAAGTCATAATCTACTCTAGTTATCTACAAGATCATATATAGCATAAAAGACTCTTCATTCATGTATAAGGAACATTGATAAAGTAAATCAGAACATCGCATGACTTACTCCACAATACCGGTTCTGCCTGTCCTATCAACGGAGGGTGGACTATATAAGAATCAACGAAGCTGTCACTATCGCGAACTACCACACGACTCGGCCAATAGGATACATTTGCAGATAAAAAACATCTAAGCACCACGCTCACATGTGATCTATCACCTAACTCCCTCGCGACAAGAGCTAAGCGCTTTGCAAACTTATACATAAACTCATTATCAATTAGAACTATATCAAATATAGAACTAGAGCAAACTAAGAACATAATAATTAGAGACATAATGCAATTAGAACAATAGAATTAGAGAAAGATATGAATAATACCAATCTTTATTACCGAAGATCCGAATCCAGAGCGTAGTGCTCTACTTCTCTAATTGCTATCTAATCAAACCTCTAAACTTGAAGGATTAGGGAGTAGCTAATTCTAATTCTCTGTGGGAGAGAAGCTCTAAACCCTAACTTTGATGGCTACCTCTGAATAATGATTTCTCCTCCTCTCCTCCAGGGGCCAGGGGGTCTGGTTTTATAGTCCCCTCAAGTGAACGTGAGCCATTGGATCAAACCGACATAGATTGTATGGTTTAGATTGATCCTTTAGGTCGGTGGAGGATTGTCCCGAAGCAGAGTCCTGATTGGACTCTCCACCTGGGCGGGCGCCCAAGGGGGGTGGGCGGCCGCCCAGCCCCCGAGCCCGAATCCCCTCTCGTTCGTTCCCGTGGCTTCTGGATGCTTCCAGATCAAGGAAAATTGCGCGGCACGTAATTATCTCGTTGTAAACATGACATGTGGGCCTTCTCTCCCTATTTTCTGATAAACCCCTGCAGAAATAGATAAACACCAAAACTCGTGGAATTCTGTCAGATAAAACCCTAATTCTAGATGTTTGTTTCATATTGATCCTTTTCATGTTTATTTGATTATTAATTTTAGTACTTAAGGACCGTCAACAAACTCCCCCAAGCTTACCCTTTGCTCGTCCCTGAGCAAATAGCTAAACTCAGACGGATCAGGAGTTGCTTCGATGTTTTCTTTCCTGACAGGCACACATGCTTTTACATACAAATTCTTCCAGATTAAAGTGAAGTGTTATGAAGTTTAGTACCTGCACTTAAATCTTAAGTAATCGAAAGACAAAATAGTTAATTCAAGCACTATCCTTCCTGTCTATACTTCACCTTTGTTCTAGAGTTTTTCATAAGTTTTCAAAATAAAACTCAGAGTTCCCAGCAACGATCTCTCAAGTCTCTCTATATGTGGTATTTGTGGATCCTTACCATAATGTCACTTACCTCTAGCTAATGGAATAATTAAGTGGAGCTCATAGGAGTGTAAACAGCTCATACATATGTTGTCTAATCGAGCCATGGATCCAAAGGAACTCAGCATATAATTAAATCAAGATGTGCATGTGTGATGGAGTAAATGATAGTGATGGTGAAAATGCATAAGTGATAATAAAATTTACTTCTCATTGCTCCTCATATTGCTATCTCTCCTCTTCTTTGATCTTTGCTTTGGGAGAACATGGGCTATCTTTTTTTTTTCTTTTTCAGGTGGGTAGTGGATACCCCTAATTCTACTGTCGGACACTTGTCCATTTTTTCCGCTCAAGTGGGCATCTTTGTACCCCTAATTCTACTTCGGACACTTGTCCATTTTTACCTCTCGTCTCACTTTTTTCTTTTATCGAGGTTCCGGGCACTTGCCCCTTTTTATTTCCTCGTATATATTTTTTTTGCATAACCCATGCCTCTTCTGCATTGAATCTTTTTAGAGAGAGAGAATAACAATATTCGGGACAGTGAGTGATAATATTTTTAGCAATTTTAATGATTGATAATGAATGCTGTGGTAGATGCGTGCAAGTGAATATCTTAATTTAACCACATGAAAAGCTCCTAAGGGTCAACACAGCTCGATCAAACTCAATGTGAATATAGTAAAGATGTTATAGCAAGTATGGCTGTGGTAGGTAGTTTGTTATGCTAGGAACTCATCATGTGATTTGTAAGTTTTCAAAAATAAATCTCTAGAACTTGGTGTAGTAGGAACAAGATAAACAGTAGCTCAACTTTATATCATGCCTTTCTCTTACCTAGACTTTAGTTTATGCTTTCCCAAAGATAGTAATTTTAGTTTTAGTAATTCCTGGAAGAATTCTAATATAAAAGCAAGGTACTTGTAAGTGAGCAAACAGAGCAACTATTCATCATTTCCATCATGTATATTTTTGGTCTTTTTATTTTTATAGAGATTAAACTTAGCAGGAAGATAAAGCACACTTATCTACACACTCTTTTTATTTTGTTTTCATGTTTATAAAGTGCAGTAAATTAAAGCAAGAAAATATTTATTTGGTTTTCTAAGCTTTTCCTTTTAAGATAAATTAAATACTAAGACAGAATAGAATAAATAAGAAGAGCAAATAAAAACTTACTTGATAAATTTGGGAGGAACTCCCTCAAGTTGGATGTTGACGTCGGTCTTACCCGATGTTCCAGAATCGCATCATGGTTGTGATGTTGTCGTTCATTGTTGTTGTATCTTGTCTCAGCTCTTCTACTGTAGCGGCATGGTCCTGGTTCCATTTTTGTTGCTCTTCCAGGAGTCTTCCATGTTCTGCTTGCGTGTTCTGGATGTTGAGGAGGGTATTGTCGGTACGAGTAAAGAAAGCACCGGCCTCTTGATAGTAGTCATTCGTGAAGGCGTAGGAGGCGTCGGAGTATCGTCCTGCATCAAATTGGGGTGGAGGTCTGGATCCTGAAGCTCCATATGGATCAGTGGAGTACCTGCCCGTATGAAAAGGCGGGTTTGTCCACTGGTGATCTTGGCTCTCCGGCCATGTCTCCTCTGTTGGCTCTTGTGGTTGTGCATATCGAGCCCATGGGTCTCGAAGGACTCGTGGATTGTAATCGCAATAATGCAGGTGCGCTGCTTCTTCTGGTCCAGGGTCAGCTCCATACCAAGTGCGTTCTCGGTGAGTGGTTATCCTTTCAGATGCCACTCGCTGTGGAGTTCTCTGGTTCACTGGTATTGCTGCAATCTCAATCAAAAAGTTTTGCACAGAGTAGAGGCCAAGGTTCGGGTTAGGTAACCGAATCTTGCCTTTATCATCATATAGCATATACATTATATTCCCCTCTTTCTTTAACATCCGAGCTTGTCTAAATGTGTCATAGCCATGATAAATCCTTAATTCTCCTATGAAGTCCAATGATGAGTTTTCTAGTAAGTGAAGATTAGTGACTAGACGAGTGATAAGTGAAGTACATCCTACTGGTCCCTGCAGACTAGGTATACTAAGCCAATGTGAAACTAATAGTGTAACAGGTGAAGTAGGTACTTTACTAATAGCAGCATATAAAAGTTGTAAATCTCCTACTCTTACTTTCCTAATATCGTCACGATAGAAAAGATTGTACCCAAGCCATTTGTGGAACATCCTAAGAGTGGGGTGTTCCATGTCACTGGTTCGGGCTTGACTGTAAAAATTATCTCTAGATATTTCTCTTCAAAACTGGTGTCTCTCAAAATTGGGTAAATCGGAGTCAATGTTCAGGATGCATCTTGAAGAGAAACCAAGATGGTCGCTTAGCTCTCTCCAGGATAACATAATTTCCTGTTTGAACATCCGAAAAACAATTCCCCCCTCATAGTATTGTAAAGTACAAAGAAATTCGAGGGTGAGAAGACGAGAACCCAGCTCAGTTATATTCCAAAAATTTGTCCAACCCATCATTTGAAAAATTATGTCAAATTCAGTGTCCATACCTGTTTCTCGTAGTAGGATTGGATCGATAGTAGGGGTGTGAATGAAATCTTTGTTCTTCAGTTGCTGATAGACTTCCTTCTCTCTTCGGGTCTTCAGTCCTAGGTCTCCTATCTTGAGAAGGACCTTGACTTGCTGGCCTGATGAAGATGATGGAGCTTGTGTGGGTGTCGGGTCGACGCTCATCTCTGATGGTTGTGAGGAGTGTCGGGATGAACTCCTTGTACCAATGTTCTTGAGAGCCTTCCCTGCATTCTTCACCTTCTTAAACATCCTGCAAACAAAAGTTGGCAAAAACACAACTGGTGGAAAATGTGAGATAAAATGTTAGTGGTCAGCTGTCCGGAGTGTCAGTAGTCCAGGGGTTAATCGTTCAAGACAAGTTTCTATTTTGGTAGAGCCTCCCCCTAAACAACTTTTACTTCCGCTTAGACAGCGGGATCACTACTTGCTAGGTGATAAACACTCTCTCAAAAGAACTCCAACTTTCTCGTCCACTCTCCTCTTTCTCTCTACTCTCTTCTCTTCACTACAAAAGCTCCTTCTCGGGAGACTGAGATTTATGTGGTTTTCTGAAGTGTTTGTGTGAAGAGAAGGAAAGCTGGAGGTGGCCTTTTATAAGCTGAGCAGGGGACAGGGCAGGCGCCCACCCCTGGTGTCCATCCTGGGTGTGCTTCCTCCACTTGCTACCTTGCTTTGATCTCACGCAAAATAATGTTGTGTTGGTAGTGGTTGGACGGTGGAAAGATGTCAGGTGAGTGGAAATATATTGGTGGATGAAATTATGTGATGGGATGTATGTGAGGTGAAGTGTATGACATGTGGGACCCAAAGAGTGTGGGTCATGCTTCTAGAAGATTAACATGATTAAATATAATGCAGGAAAATCTATGAGAATCGAAACTTAATGAAAATGGTAATGGAAAATATTTTTGTGCCTCCACAATAATAAATATGGGTTGTTACACACCACAAATATTATTTATATGGGGCTTTTTGATTATTATAATAATGCTATGACTAATGCAAGAATTAATTATGCAAGAATGAGAAAATTGATAATGCGAATAAATACCGATTTACCTCCCGGTGAGGGTTTGGGATTTTTAGGTCCCCCAAGCTGGACCTCCAAATCTTTTAATCTTCTGAGTTACCTTCCTCTGGAGATGGTGTCTCCAGTGGTTCTTCTTGAACTTCCTTCACTGTAGAGTCTCTCTCTGGTCTGGGTTTGAATGTGAAGTGTTCTTCTTGACCGTTTATGTTGAACTTAATTTCTCCCTTCCCGACATCAATGTGGGCATTGGCAGTGCTCAGAAATGGCCTTCCAAGGATGATGGACACTTTCGAGTCAGGACTCATGTCCAGTACTACGAAGTCTACTGGCACCAGGAAATCTCTGATCTTGACTGGAATGTTCTCGGCGATGCCCAACGGGTGTCGAACCGATTGATCCGCTAGTTGTAGGCACATTGATGTTGGTTCTAAGGTCGCATGCTCAAGCTTTTTGTAGACTGATACTGGCATCACACTGACACTTGCTCCGAGATCACAAAGTGCATTGTTGAAGTGTTGGTTTTCGATCGAGCAATCTATAGTGGGACATCCGGGATCTTCCTTCTTCTTTGGTGGCTTATTGAGGATGGCCGCACTACATTCTTCCGTCAGCTTGATAACCTTAGTGGTGGGCAGTGGTCTCTTCTTGTTAAGAATATCTCTGATGTACTTTGCATATGTAGGTACCTGTATGGCATCGAGCAGAGGTATGTTGACATATAATTTCTGAACGACCTCTACAAACTTACCAAACTGCTCATCCGACTGCAGTCCTCTGTTTCTTCTGGGAAATGGCAAATAGTTGGTGTCGTAAAAATCTTTCCTCATTTCTCCAGTTCTTGGTGGTTGGAGCAGATCTTCTGCTTCAACTGGGCTTTCTTCTTCTATTACTGCTGGTTGCACTGGTGCTGATGTTCTTTGTTTCTCTTTTGGGTATGGTGGATCTCTGGTAGCTTTACCTCCTCTAGTAGTTATATTCTTTACCTGCTCAATGTTAGTAGCAACAGGCAGTGCAGCAGCTAACTTTATTAATTTAAGCTCTACCCTTTTATTAAGAGTGTTTTGCTCATCAAAGGCAGTTAGTAGAAAATCCATTTTATTGTGTATATCTTTTAGAGATGATTCATTTGTATCTAGCCTTTGTTTAACTTCATCATTAATTTTGGTTTGTTGAGCAATTATCTCTTTTAATTAAAGTTGCTTGACAGTATTACCTGAATTCATACCTTTGCTATTGGGTTGACTCGAAGTTGGTTGATATTTGTATGTTGTCTCAATGGCCCTTTGATCTTCTTTGAACTTGGCCCTCTGGTCAATCCAATGGAGCAAATTTTCCATCTTAGTTGATAATGCATTTATTTCTTCTGGTATTTCTTTAGTTTGATGACAATGTTGAGCTTTATCTTGGAACTAGCTTTGGTTTTCTGCTATCTTATCCAAAAGTATCTCTGCTTTTCCAGTTGTAAGCTCCAAGAATGATCCTTTAGCAGATGCATCTAGGCACTCACGAGCCTTCTGGGTTAATCCATGGTAGAAGGTCTGCATAAGTAACCATGTGGCCATTCCATGGTGAGGACAATCTGATATGTATCCTTAAAAACGCTCCCATGCTTCTGAAATGGCTTCTGTCTTCTGCTGTTGGAAACTGACAATATTTCCTCTTAAGGCAGTTGTTTTGCCTATAGGGAAAAACTTTGATACAAAGGCATCTGACAAGTTCGTCCAGTTGTTGATGTTATCTTGATGAGTGTAGAACCACTTCCTCGCTTTTCCTTCTAATGAGAATGGAAAAAGGCGAAGCAGTATGACGTCTTTGTCAACTCCGTTGATGTGGATTGTGCTTCCAATCTCTAAGAAATTCTGCAAGTGTGCACTGGCATCTTCATGTGCCTTTCCACTGAATTGTGTAGCTTGTACCAAATTGATGAGGCTTGACTTGAGCTCAAACTCAGGTATTCCTTCTTCTACTGCAAATCTTGGACCAGTTGGAATGTTCTCAAGACTTGGAGCAGAGAATTCTTGCAAGGTCTTTTGTGCCATAGCTCCAGCAATTGGTAACTAGCTTCTTCTTCTCTTGATTGCTTTGGTTCTGATGATGAAGAGTTGAATGTACCCAAAGTCAATCCTGTTATACCCTGTATAAAAATATAAACATAGAAAAACAACAGGGTGAACCTGCCAAAGCAGCGGTGCCTTGTTATGATTTCTCACTTAGTAGTTGTTTTATGCAATTATTTCTCTATAGTCTAGTCTAAAATTTTATATGAATAACCTTGATTGATTTTCTGGCCTTCCTCAATATTACTCCTTTGTTCCCCTTTTACGACTTATTCTTGAGACTCATATAATTCTTATAATTCTAACATGTCTCCGTAACTCCCCGGCAACGGCGCCAGAAATGCTTGTTGACACTAGCTAACACCACTTAGATACTAGGTTGTCATCCCTAGCATGGCGCCAGAGTGTACAAAGGTATTTATAAATGTAAAGGCTCTCTAGAAAATAATCTATTCTATCCGCAAGCGCACAGATAAAACACCTCATTGTAGCATTTCACCAGGATAAGTATTCCAGGTATCATTATTTATAATTTTGCTTAGGGATCCGAGGAAGATGGAATTAAATCAAAGGGGGCAAAATCTATCAAGGCATAGACTAGAGATAAACTTGCAAGAACATGATTACTAATGAGAAACTCGTCACACAGTCACTTACTTAAGCAGGGGGTAAACCATAAAGATAATGATAATAAAGTATAAGTTCATGGGGTAAAGAGCACAGCGATTAGAAAATAGACTACTCCTCATATATGTAGGTGATGTCGGATTAGCTAGAGAATGGATTCTAAGTCATCTACTAACTACTAAGTCATAATCTACTCTAGTTATCTACAAGATCATATATAGCATAAAAGACTCTTCATTCATGTATAAGGAACATTGATAAAGTAAAACAGAACATCGCATGACTTACTCCACAATACCGGTTCTGCCTGTCCTATCAACGGAGGGTGGACTATATAAGAATCAACGAAGCTGTCACTATCACGAACTACCACACGACTCGGCCAATAGGATACATTTGCAGATAAATAACATCTAAGCACCACGCTCACATGTGATCTATCACCTAACTCCCTCGCGACAAGAGCTAAGCGCTTTGCAAACTTATACATAAACTCATTATCAATTAGAACTATATCAAATATAGAACTAGAGCAAACTAAGAACATAATAATTAGAGACATAATGCAATTAGAACAATAGAATTAGAGAAAGATATGAATAATACCAATCTTTATTACCGAAGATCCGAATCCAGAGCGTAGTGCTCTACTTCTCTAATTGCTATCTAATCAAACCTCTAAACCTGAAGGATTAGGGAGTAGCTAATTCTAATTCTTTGTGGGAGAGAAGCTCTAAACCCTAACTTTGATGGCTACCTCTGAATAACAATTTCTCCTCCTCTCCTCCAGGGGCCAGGGGGTCTGGTTTTATAGTCCCCTCAAGTGAACGTGAGCCATTGGATCAAACCGACATAGATTGTATGGTTTAGATTGATCCTTTAGGTCAGTGGAGGATTGTCCCGAAGCAGAGTCCTGATTGGACTCTCCACCTGGGCGGGCGCCCAAGGGGGGTGGGCGGCCGCCCAGCCCCCGAGCCCGAATCCCCTCTCGTTCGTTCCCGTAGCTTCTGGATCCTTCCGGATCAAGGAAAATTGCGCGGCACGTAATTATCTCGTTGTAAACATGACATGTGGGCCTTCTCTCCCTATTTTCTGATAAACCCCTGCAGAAATAGATAAACACCAAAACTCGTGGAATTCTGTCAGATAAAACCCTAATTCTAGATGTTTGTTTCATATTGATCCTTTTTCATGTTTATTTGATTATTAATTTGAGTACTTAAGGACCGTCAACAACTAGACCAACAGATTAGGAGATAATTAGATGCCATGTCACGAGTGTCAACGTATTGATGGTGATTAGCAAAACTAAGAATTGATGGTGCAAACCATGTCAAACATGATGCAACTTTTTACATGACCTTCTCCAAGTAATTTTGCACCACTTTTATTCTTGGACCGACTTTAGTTGCTTCACAAAAACACGAGAACGCTGCATGCCAACGGGTCGATGTCCGTTTAGCGATAAAATAACTTTTTTCTATTTTGGGAGCTACTTTTAGATATCCAAATGAACTCCAAATTTGATGACACTTGATCCATTGCTTTCATCAAGAAGAGTACTCCAACTCATATTAAGGAATCTAATTGAGTTACCATATTGAAAGGATCAAGATGCCTAAGAGGGGGGTGAATTGGGCTTCTCTAAAAATTTAATCAACCTATAAGCTCCAATTCAACCCATTGTGCCTAGTGTGACTAGAGAGCTACCGGATAAAAGTTTTGCAACCTAGTTCTAATCCTATTCTAGCAAGGAAATTCTAAGAATGTAAAAACATAAGGTAAATGCTAGAATGTAAAGGAGTAGTGAAAGAAAGTGCTCGGCGATGTTTTGCCGAGGTATCGGAGAATCTCCACTCTCCACTAGTCCTCGTTGGAGCACCCACGCAAGGGTCTTACTCCCCCTTGGTCCACGCAAGGACCAAGTGCTCTCTACGGGCTGATTCTTCGACACTCCGTCGTGGTGAATCGCCCAAAACCGCTCACAAGCTTGACACGAGCCACCCACAAGAACTCCGGGCGGTCTTCGTGCCTCCAATCACCACCGAACCATCTAGGTGATGGCGATCACCAAGAGTAACAAGCAAAGAACTCTCACTTGACCCAAACAAGGCACTAGAGAGTGGTGGATGCACACTTGACTCTTAGAATTCAACTAGAGAAGGATTCTCTCAAGAAATCACTCAAATCTCAATCCTCTCTAGGCTCTTGCTAGTCTCTTGCTCCACAACAAGTTTTTCAGATGTTCAAATGGGGAAGAGAGCTCTCATGGATGAGGTGGAGGAGTATAAATACACCTACAAAGTCCAAAGGTCAGCCAACCGTTTTCCACTAAAAACGGGGTCACCGGACGCTGTTGATGTTGCACTGGACGCTCTGCACCGAGCGTCTGGTGACACTCAATGGATAACTGTACCTGTGTCTGACAGGTCACCGGACGCTAACTCTCAGCGTCCGGTGGCACCGTCCGGTGCTCGGTGGAGTTTTACAAACTCCCTGAGTGTGGGACCGGACGCTACCCGGTGCGTCCGGTGCTCACGGGAAGTTTACAACCTCCCTGGGTGTGGGACCGGACGCTGCTTGGTGAGTCCGATGCCAGCGTTCGGTGCCTAACCCTAAGCACCGAAACCCTCCAACAGCTAAGGACCTCACCGGACGCACTGACAGAGCGTCCAGTGCCTCTTTGGCACCCTAACTTCGTTGAATCGCGAACGTTCCGAAACGAAGTTGGTTCCTCTCGATCTAAGGACTATCTCTAAGCTGCCTAGTGCTAGGTTTACCAAGTGTGCACCACACCTAAACCTAAAGTCTTGCCTAAGTCAAGCTACTAAGCCCCTCTTAATAGTACGGTCAAAGGAAAACAAAGTCCTAAACTACTCTAAGTGCCCTTCTTCACCATATGGCACTTAGACCTAGTCTAGTCTTGACGATGTCCAACCATCCTTTGAAAACCGAAACGATTTCCACTATTAAGTAGGCATGTACGTCCCTGTTCATCGAGTACCTATTACCATGACCTCACTAATGACTTTGCCTTTGCAAAACACACATTAGTCATAGTAATCAACATTGTCCTTAATCACCAAAATCACTAGGCGCCTAGATGCTCTTTCAATCTCCCCCTTTTTGGTGATTGATGACAATAACCTCGAGTATAGAGGAAAAGAGGTTTTCAAAATACTTTGTTTCTATAAGCATGATACAATAAGAGCAAAGGGGTTAGGCATGCTTATATCAACCTAGTCTAACATCCTGCATCCAAATATGTGAGATGTGTACAACAGGATATAAACACAAATGGCTCATAGTACATCGGAGTACAAACGTAGAAGCAAAGGTAATATTAGCCAACCACATGACTTAGAGATATCACATAAAAGCATAAGCCATGTCTTACAAGAGTATCTCACAGAAGTGCAATGCATAAAGGTAAACATGATGCATGATGGAGTACCACACAAAAGAGTAAATCAAAAGAATAAAACGCTCTCTAGCTCTAGCTCTCTAGCTCCCCCTAACTCTCATACTCTCAACTCTGTCCCCCTTTGGCATCAAGCGCCAAAAACCTAAGAAGACGGAGGTGGAGGCGGAGCAGTGGAGTCCCTCGGCACCGCCTGAAAGCGAGCTACATCATCTGAACCATCGGCCGTCGAGTCAGAGGAGATAGAGTGACCCTCTGAAGCTGCATGGGCTGGCGAAGCGGGTTGGGTCGGCTCTGAAGGCGCTGTAGCTGTCACTAGCTGAGGGAGCTGCTCAAGACCTGTGGACGAGGCTGGCACGGACTCGGTCGCTGTAGTGGATGTCTCTGGCACTATAGAAGAGGGTGCAAGCTGCTCAGACGAAGCTACCGACGACGACAGACGCTCAGTAGTGGTAACTAGGACCGTGAAAGATGCAGGAGCCTGCAGGGGTGGAGGCGTAGGGTCACCAGTCAGAGCACTGTACGAGAAGCTGATATGCTGGCCTATCGACGAGTCCAACACGAGCTGTGACGCTCTCTCTCACTGTGGTGTAAAACCTGAGCGGAGAGGCGTAAACTGAGGTACCTGCTCAAAGCCAGACGAGATAGCACCCTGAGAAACCTGGTGCTGTGGCGTCGTGAACGGCTGACTCTAAGCAGAGAGCTGAAGTGGCTGCTGGGACTAACTTTGTGGTGCTGGGGTAGGAGGCCTAACTAACGACGTGCCTGGGAGCTGTATCTGGGGAAGCTGAATCCCAAGGCGGCCATAAGAGCGGCTATCATCGCTGTCTGCTGAGCCTGAAAGGGAAGCTGCTGCTCCTGGAAGGTCAGAAGCTGTCTCTGAAGCTCGTCCTGCCTAGCCTGCATGGCTGCAATTATGGCAGCCTGGTCCCTGTCTCTCCTCGCCTGCTCCTCAGCTGCACGCCGCTGATCGGCTCTCATCCCCTCTAGTATAGCAAGTAGAGCGGGGTCTGAAGCACTCGAGGAGCCTCCTGCCTCATGGTCGTGCGCCCTAGGAGGAAGGTCTGACACTAGAAGACGATAATCATCGTCTGAGCTGTTCGAAGCAAAATCAAACTCCCCCGCTGCCTCTGCATCTGCAACTACCCCAATGGCTATATCATGCTCCTCCTCAGTCTCTGGAACTGCTCCTGAACTGCGAGTGCCCCTAGGAGAAGGTGGGGGCACCTGGCCATGTGGTGCACTAGGAGGTGGTGGAGCTCTGAGGTCGTGGTGTGCTCTCAGCATCTGCCTGGGGTCGTAGTGGGGAAAGACCATGTCGGAGTCTGACAGCTCTCTCTGTAGGTGAGCTGGAAGGGGTACTGACCTAGCACGAAGAATAATCATGGTGATCCAGTGTGCATACGGCAACTGACGCCGTCCCCTGAAGCTCTCTGAAATAGTATCCTCAATCTCTGAGACTATCAGATCCCACAAGTCAAAAGGAGTCTTCGAGATGATGTGGGCTACCAACCACTGCTGAATCCGAGTGAAGCCATCTCTGTAGCCTGTCCTGGGAAAGAGTGTCTTCCTCAACACAAAGTCGAGGATCCTGGGTGGGCGTGTCAAATCTGCCACTGTCCTGCTAGAGCCCTCTCCAAAAGGCTGACGGAAACAGGGAGCCACAAAGTCAACTGGTGGCATCTCACCACCGTGAGGACGTCGAGGGGGCTCGAAGTTCCCGTAGCACAGCTCGTGAATCCTGGTGGGGTAGGCTCTCAAACCAAGGACCTCTCTGGCACTCTGAGCTGTCACCCTATAGTCTGTGCCTGCCAGTGCATAGTGGATGTAGCTATGATCCGGAGAAACCCACACTGAATCATAGAACTCTCTGACCCACTCCTCACAGTAAGTACCAGGGAGAGCAAGTAACTCTGGGAGGCCGTGGAGGTAAGTGAAGTACTGTCTGATATCTGCACCGACCATGTTCCCATGAATCTCAAGATCAAGCACCCTGTGCTCCCTGAACTGAGCCTGTGAGCGAACAAGTGCCTCATAGATATCCTCCTGCACAACTTTATAGAACCTGGCACTAGCTCTCGGATCCTTGGCGGCTGGGAACCAAGTATGAAAAGGTACAAAACGCAGCCCCTGGATCTCACGAGTAGAAACCTGGGTGTAGTCCTTATGTATCTGCACTGGTGCCTGACGAGGAGCTGGAGTGCTTGTAGCTCGAGTAGTGCGAGCAGCGGAGGTGGACTGACCCTGCGTACCAGTCCGAGGAGTGGCCTGAGTACGAGTGCGAGTCGACCTCCTGAGGGGCTGCTCCTGCTGCTGTGCCTCTACCGGACCCTCTGCCTGGGCCTCTACCTCTGTCTCTGTGTCTGGGTCCTCCTGAGTTGGATCTCTAACTGTATTCCTGACACGCTGTCCTCCTAGCATGATGGTGCCAGGAGGTGATCCATGCATAGCCTCTGCCTCAAGAACTGCACGCCTCTGACGTGGCGTGAGATCGGCCCAAATCCTCAGGGCACCTGAACGTCCACCCCTCTCAGCTGCCTCTGCTGCTGCTGCAACTGCCTCTGCTATCTCTACCTCTTTGTCGCTGGCCTTCCTCTTCTTGGTGGCTAGCTTCTTTCCGTTGCCCTTCTCTGCCACTGACAGGCGACGTGGAGGATCACCTCCACCATCACCTCCTGGAGAACTTCCTGAGCCGACTGCCGGACCACTAACGTTCTTGCAACGAGCCATCGCAAGAACAACTGACTGAAACAACTGCCAACAACTAATCAACTGCCACAAGAGATCCACGTGCTGCAAGAGATGGATAGATAAGATATATATAAGCAAACACAATAGCTAGAGGTGAGAGAAACCTATGGATCGCAAGAATAGATCAAGATCGGGCGCGAACTGCTTACGATCCGATGACGAGATGCGTTCTGGATGGAATATCATGATCGGAATCTGCCGGAGAACGCGAATCCACTCCTCAAGGTGTTATGAAGGATAAACGAAGGAGAATATTGTCAAAAACAACATCCAAATCTGTTTAGGCATTAAACCAAACACCTTAATGGCGAGGATCAAAAGACTCACCCAAACCCTTGAATCCACGCGAGATGGGATCCCTGCGAGAAGAGGAAGGAGAGGGAGGAGTCTGGAGCGGATCTGGTGTGAGGGAGAAGAAGATCGCCGGAGGAAAAGGTCGAGGACGACGGCGGCGGATCCTTCTCTGCGACCTAGCGCACGCGGGCGGTGGACTGGCGCACGAGATTGAAGAAAACTACCCGAGACGAGACCCCGGGGCGCGGGTTATATGCGCCCACCGCGGGGTCATCGGACGCTCTTAATGTGGCACCGGACGCGTCCGGTGACCACCGGTCTCGTGCGCAGAGAGGATTTCAAAACGGCAGACCACCGGACTATGGCCACCGGATGCTGGCCTTAGCGTCCGGTGCCCTAAGGCATGCCGTGCTGAGCACCAGACGCACCTCACTGGATGCTGCAGGGACACTGTTCCTGCATCCAGTGAGTGCTGTCCAGCAGTCTCACCGCACCGGACGCACCGAGACAGCGTCCGGTGCCCCTCTGGGTCATTTTTCAACGTAGCACCTCGTTCGACTTTTACCCAACCAAGTTCCAACTTCAAAGACACACAAATAAACACCAAGTGGAACTGGTATGAGTGACCTCTCTCAAAACCTTAAATTTTCATAAATATTTAGCCTTAGGCTTAGTAGTTTTTATGAAAATAGTCATGAGAAATCACCAAGGAGCATCTTATGGCCATAAAGCTAGGGTTTAAAATCATAATGAGCTTTGAATGCTCCCCCATCTATGGACGAACATAGCGAATGCTCAAAGAGTAACCAAAAAGAAACGGTCAACTAACAAGCATGCATATGATATGATTTGAGATACAATTCTTGAAAGTAAACTAAAGCTTGTCAAGTTTGATCCAAGGTTAAGCTTTTTCACACACACATGGGGGTTATCTTAACCATGTTAGACAAGCCCTACAAACAATTTTTTTCCTTTTTTTTGTAACACCCCAGTGTTATGGTTGCATAAACCACTTGCATGACATGAGCATCATCATATACTCAAACCATATCATGATCATCATCTATCTTGAGCCATGTCATTCCATGCAAAAATGTGATTTACATTGTCTAAATAGGCTTCCTAGGCTTGTGTTGGTGTGAACAATGCTTGTTTGTGCTCTATGCCTTGGTAAATAGTTTATCTATGCTTAACTCAACCTTAGGAACAATGTTCATGTTGATCATTTCTCCAAAATACTTACTTAAGTCATACTTACTCAAATAGGCTCTAGAAACCTCTTTTGCTTAGGCTTTTAAAAAGTGTTTCATAAAATGTTTGCATGTCAAAACTTTCTACAGCAAAGTTGTAGAAAATTTTATAAGGAACAAAAGTTGTTTTATGGCCATCTCATGAAAATGAAAACAACTAGCTCAAAAGTGACCCACAAGGCAAAATTGGGGCTATTTCCAACACTTAGAAATATTTTCTAAGTTTGGGGATGCTGCAGTTTGCTTGATCGATTTTGGAAACCCCATATCTTTCAATCCAGGCCGATTTGGCTCTTGCTCTAGTTGAAATTGTTGTAGAACTCAGTTGATACTCCAACTTTGTCAACTACATCATCCCCTAACTCGCTTTGGTTTGGAAGTTTTTCATCGTCGAAGTTGCTCTGTCAGACAGTGATCGCGTCGCCTGATTCAGAGCCGAGCTCGCCGTCGGGAACGTCTAGAGCGACACCTGTCCGCCAGTTGGCGCCCGTACGCCGGCGTTGGCCTCGCTTGTCAGGTCGTCGGCGTTAGCATGGACGCCACGACGCCCCGCACTCACTCAGCGCCCGTCCACTCTCTTCCTTCTCCACTCTCGCGCTCGCTCCGGCGGAAACGCCGTCGCCATTGCCACCGAGAGCTTCGTGAGCTCCTCGCGCCTTCGTCTCTGTGGTTTGCCTCACCTCCGAGCGTCTCCAAGTCCGCCTCGAGCTCCTCCATCATCTCCACCCCTCGGTTGGACGAGATTCCCCTGAGGTGAGCGACATTTCGTGAGTTCCGCGTCGTCGGGTTCACGGCGGTCGTGACCCCGATTCCGGCGAACCTCGCCGCTGCTCCATCCTTGCTTCCCTTCTTCCTTCTGAGTCGCGTTAAGGTCGGCTTAGGTCTTGGTGTCGGTCCACGCCATGCCATTGCGGCTGAGACACCACCGTCGCGCGGGAACATGGCCGCCGCACCGCCGTGCTCACCGCCGACGAGCACCTCGCACGTGAGCAGGCTCATCAGAGCCGTTAGGGTTAGGCGTTTCTACCTAGAAAGCTCCGCGCTAACTCACTGATGCTTAAGCCACTCTTCCCCGACACTCTACCGGTCGGAGATGGCCGGCGTAAGCCGGGGTAGCTCCGCCGTGCCGCCATGGCCGACGGCGACCCCTGTCCGTAGTTGAAACCCTAGCGCCACCTACCTCCATCAATGCGGAATCACTCCAGGAGCACGCTGGTGCCCTTGGATCCGCTGGAGAAGCTCACCGTCGGCGAGCATTTGCCGGCGAAGGAGTTCTCTGCTCCCTAGGTCGCTGACGCGCTGGACCCGTTGTCAGTGACTCAACGGTTTCCTCCTTCCTTTTATTCAAATTCCAGATTTTTGGCTTTCTTGCAAAAATCATATCTCCAGTTTCTGAGATCCAAAAATGGTGAAACCAATTTTGTAATGTTCCCTGAGATGGCTAGTTTTTAATAAAAATATAAAATGAACCATGTTTTCTGGGAAAAATATTTATTAGGATTTAATCTTGTTTTTCATGGGTAAATTCATATCTTTTGTTATACTGCTCCTTTTGCCATGAAAATTTCATGGTAGTCTCTGTGTAGTACTAGAATGCTATGATAAATATTTCATGATTTTTGGAGCACTGTATCTGTGATATGTAATTTATGATTAAGATATGGCTTCTTTTCTTAATTAAATCATATAAAATAATTGCTGATTATGCTGGTGCCCTACTTAGGTGGTAAACTTGTTTATGGTATTGATAACATGTAAATAATCTGAAATCTGCTGTTTGATACTTTATAAGCCATGTTTCTTAATTTATGAAATAAACACCTTGTCTCATGTTAAATGATTATCTTGAGTTTGGCATGTGAAATTGCCCTGAAAATTTTATGGTGGTGTTGTGATGCTATGCTTGTGCTTCTGTAATTTTTGTAGATTTTTCTGAGTACTTTTACTAATATTTTGTAATTATGCTCCTTTCTAGAATTAAATTAATAAATGCCTTATTAAGTAAATGTTTGGGGGTCATCATATCATGTTCTGGTAACCTTATGATATGCTTGGGCTTATAAGCTATTTGGTTGGCACTATTTATGTTTTGGTTATGCCATCAAATAATTAATTGGTGGGTTAAAGGCTGTTCTGGACAGCAAGAGAGTAATTCAACTTTTACTTGCTGATCATTGGGTTTTCTGGGAGGCTTGTCTAAATCAAAGTTGTTGTACATTTTATGGACTAGCTGTGGTTTAAATTTGGGATCAATTGGTCCAGTAGTTTGAAAGTTATGGCTGTTCCAAGTTGGGTTCCAGAAATAGGTGCTTTCTGTTTTTCTGGGACAGAACCTGGAACTTTGTTTAAATGACTTGTTTAACTTATGAATCTTGCAGTGATGTTTAAAAATGAGTTGTAAGCAATTTCATAAGCTTTCCAGAATGTCCTCACTTAAGTTTGTTGGATCTTTGTAGCAATAGTTATGGTTTGTTTACTGAGCTGCTCTGTTATGTGATGCTTCTTGTTATGATTTAACTTGGTAGGTTTTGGCTAAGTTAACTTGTCATCTTGTGTGATCTTGTTATAACCGTTACTCCGTAAATGAGTGTCCAGTGAGTTTAATTATGTATCAAGCATTCATCCTTTAGTATGCACATCTTCTTATTCTTTGAGCATGCAATAGGTGCATCGGACGTGACCGCTTCCTACGAGCTCCAAGTGAACCCCGAAGGCCAGGAGGGCAACCAGGAGGTGGAGGTCCAGCAAGTCGGACTCGAGGAGCCCGAAGCACAAGTTGAGTGCCCAAATCAGGAGCTAGCTTCGTTCGTGAAAGGCAAGCCCCGGAGCATTCTAAGTCTCCCTTTACTTTCGAAAGCTTACTTAATATGTTATATCTATTGATGCATTAAGTATAGGAGTTGTGATGAAACCTTTGCTGCATTTTACTCCATCCTTGTCCAGATAACGTACCATACCCTGGTTGTAGAGTTAGGATCGAGTAGCAGCTTAGCCATGCTTTAATCGGTAGAAGTCGGGTGATTTCCTGTCACCTGCGCGATATAGGGTTATGTTGGATCACGATGGACTATATGTGCTATCGTGGGTGGAACCGGATTAAATTGACTTAAGCCGGGCGGAGTTTTGCAAGGTTGTAGTAACTCCGTCTGTGGCAGCTAAGGACCGACCGTTGTACGTCCTCTTGTCATGTTGAACGCATGCCTGACACTTAGTTGGCCGGATAACTCGTTCCGACCGCGAAACCGAGTAATATGACTCAGGCCGGAAGGCCGATAAGTATAAAGTGCGCACTACCGGAGGAAGTGCGGTGTGCGGGGGACCATTGGCGTAAGTCCAAAGGCAGGTGAGTTAAAATTCCTCACCTCCTTGGCAGAGTGGTAGCCCTAGGAGTGCGGCGCTTATCGGAACCACGATTCCTGAATCGTACCAAAGGTGACCCGTTGGCTCTCCGACGGGGGATGCTTGGGTGAGTGCTAGGAATACACCTCCATCTGGATAGGAATTCGATTCGAATCGCCGTCTCTCCCGGTCAGTGAGAACTTGACAGAGCAGCGGCAAACGTAGCATTCACTAAAGAACTTGGTTCATGATAATGATAATAGCAAGGAAAAGTACATGATGAACTTGATATGGTTATTATTGCTTGTAACAATCAAATGAAGTGCTTTAGTACAGGTGCTAATCTAGTAGTAGGCTGATGATGAATAAATATGATGCTCTTACAATAATTTAGTTAATATAAGCTTTTGGCAAATGTTGAGTCAACCAGCTCTACTTATATATTAGCCTTGCATGATCCTTGGTGTCCTTTATGTTTTACTAGACGGGTAAGTCTAGCTGAGTACAATCTCGTACTCAGGGTTTATTCCCACCTGTTGCAGATGATATCTTTTATGATGGCTTCTGCAAGACCTGTCTCCATCCCGCTGGGGATGAGGACTAACTGTTGGGCACGGTTCTCTAACAAACTCGTACCTGCTGCTTTTGGAGGGATGGCATGAGACTCTGGCAATAACAAGAACTTGTGAAAGGAACTTTGGAAAGTGTGTGTAATTATTTTGCTTCCGCTACTTTGAACAAGTGTTGTAACAACTTAATAACTCTGATGTGGTGCCGCTTCGACGGCAATGAATGACTATGTAACATTCGCTGTGTTGTGCTGAATTATTACGGTCTTGGTTTGTTGCAAGTTCGGTTGAAGTCCTTCGTGATTTCAATTGACTACCGGGATTATATGGGCTTATGTTTGGAAACTTGATTGCTTGTCGATCGTTTCTACACTTGAACTCTTATAATTTGGTCGGTTCTGTGACATTTTTGGTTTTAGTTTTAGTATGCATGAAATGCAAAGCAAAAGCTATTTACAAGTTTCAACAGACAACTTCATTTTTTAGTATAGTTATAGAGATCAAGCACATTAAGTTCATTTCTCAACATACAAAACCTAGCTTCATCTAGGGGTTTTGTGAAGATATCCGCCAATTGATTTTCCGTTCCCACATTCTCTAGAGATATGTCACCTTTAGCAACATGATCCCTAAGGAAGTGGAGGCGGATGTCAATGTGTTTTGTGCGGTTGTGTTGAACCAGGTTGTTAGCAAGTTTTATGGAACTTTCGTTGTCACACAACAAAGGTACTTTGTCTAGTACTACTTCATAGTCTGGCAAAGTTTGTTTCATGTAGAGTATTTGTGCACAACAAGCACCGGTGGCAATGTATTCTGCCTCGGCCATTGACAAGGCAACACTATTTTGTTTCTTTGACATCCAAAAGACAAGTGATCTACCTAGGAAGTGGCACCCTCCGGATATGCTTTTTCTATCAATGCAGCATCTGGTATAATCCGAATCAGAATAGCCTACAAGTTGGAATCTTGCACCTTTGGGATACCACAAGCCTAGGCAAGGTGTGTATTTTAGATACCTAAGAATTCTCTTGACGGCAATAAAGTGAGATTCCATAGGCATTGCTTGATATCTAGCACACATACACACACTAAACATGATATTGGGCCTAGATGTGGTGAGGTAGAGTAGACTTCCTATCATGGAGCGATAGTGAGTCTTGTCAATTGGGTTACCTCCATCATCCAAGTCGAGATGCCCATTTGATGCCATGGGAGTCTTGATTGGCTTGCAATCCATCATGTTGAATATCTTGAGAAGATCTTTTGTGTACTTCTCTTGAGAGATGAAGACCCCTTCCTTCATTTGCTTGACTTGAAATCCTAGGAAGAAGGATAGCTCGCCAATCATGGACATCTCAAACTCCTTGGACATCAAATCACTAAATTCCTTGCAAAAATCTTCATTAGTAGATCCAAAAATAATGTCATCAACATAAACTTGGCAAATGAAGATTTCCCCATTCATTTTCTTGGTGAAGAGTGTTGTGTCAACTTTCCCAATCTTGAAGCCCTTCTCAATGAGGAAGTCCCTAAGCCTCTCATACCAAGCTCTAGGAGCTTGCTTGAGACCATAGAGAGCCTTGGACAACTGGTAGACATGCTTGGGGTACCTAGGGTCTTCAAAACCGGGGGGCTGCTCAACATAGACAAGCTCATTAATATAGCCATTCAAAAAGGCACTTTTCACATCCATTTGAAACAACTTGATATCATGACTAGATGCGTATGCAAGTAGGATACGGATTGCTTCAAGTCTTGCCACCAGTGCAAAAGTTTCACCGATGTCAAGACCTTCCACTTATGAAAAGCCTTTTGCCACGAGCCTTGCCTTGTGGCGCACCACTTTGCCTTGATCATCCTTCTTGTTCTGGAAGACCCACATTGTTCCCATCACTCTTGCATCTTTGGGTCGCTCTTCAAGTGTCCACACTTGGTTGCGAGAGAAGTTGTTCAACTCCTCTTGCATGGCAATGATCCAATCCGCATCACGAAGAGCTTCCTCTATAGTCTTTGGTTCATCTTCAAGAGACACAAAAGCGTGATGTTCAATAAATAAAGCATGTCTAGAGCGTGTAGTTACACCACGTGATGGACTCCCGATGATGAGATCTTGAGAGTGATATTGGAGGAGATGTGATGATCTTCTTGGTTCAACTTGAGGGCTAGATTGGGGAGCATCAACGTCTTGTGCTTGTGCCACCGCTTTCCCATGAGTGACTTGGGTGTCTTCATGAGCATCTCTCACATCCTTGTCTTCATCTTGTGGTGCATATGAGGTAGATGGTGGCTCAATGACTTGCACATCATCATCTTCTTTTGGCTTGATGTCTCCCACGGGCATGTTCTTCAAGGCATCCCTCAATGGTTCACTACCTACATCATCAAGATTATCACTTGCTCCTTGGGAGCCATTAGTTTCATCAAATTCAACATCAAATGTTTCTTCAACCATGTTTGTGGCATGGTTAAAGACCCTATATGCCTTGGACTTTGATGAATAGCCAACCAAGTGGCCAATGTCACATCTTCTTTAGAACTTGCCCAAGTGTTGGCGCTTCTTGCAGATGTATCATTTGCACCCAAACACTCTAAAGAATGAGACATCGGGCTTCTTCCCATTGAGCAACTCATATGGTGTCTTCTCTAGGAACTTGTGAGGAAAGAGCCGGTTTGAAGCATAGCATGCGGTGTTGATTGCCTCGGCCCACATCTTCTCCGAAGTGTTGTACTCATCTAGCATGGTTCTTGCCAAGGTGATCAATGTCCGGTTCTTTCTTGCTACAACCCCATTTTGTTGTGGTGCGTATGTTGAGGAGAACTCATGTTTGATTCCCACTTCATCACAATACTCTTCAATGTTGGTGTTGTCAAATTCTTTGCCATTATCACTTCTAATTTTCTTGATCTTGACATCAAATTGATTTTGGGCATTCTTTGCAAACTTCTTGAATATTGATGCAACTTCGGCCTTGTCTTGCAACAACAATGTCCAAGTGTACTGGGAGAAATCAACAACTATGACCAAGCAATATTTGTTGCCTCCAAGTCTAGCATATGTGGTTGGTCCAAATAGATCCATGTGAAGTAGCCCAAGCACTCTTGAAGTAGAGAGATAGGCCTTGGTTGGATGAGTATTTGCAACTTGCTTGCCCGCTTGACATGCACTACAAAGCTTGTCCTTTTCAAATGTCACATCCTTCAAGCCTCTAATCAATTCTTTCTTCATCAACTTCTTGAGTGTGCCCATTCCAACATGTGCTAACCTTCTATGCCATAACCAACCAAGTGAGGCCTTGGTGAATAAGCAAGTCTTGACATCAACTTCATCAGATGAGAAATCAACTACATATAAGTTGTTGTGTCGGAAGCCTTTGAATACCACTTCATTGTCATCCTCCTTGGTCACAATTACTTCTTTCTTCTTGAATAAGCATTCAAATCCAAGTTCACAAAGTTGTCCAACCGAGAGCAAGTTGAAACTCAATGATTCCACATAGAGCACATTGGTGATGGAGTTGTCATTTGATATAGCAACCTTTCCTAGTCCCTTGACCTTGCCCTTTGAGTTGTCACCAAATGTGATCTTCTCTTGGTTATCAACATCTTCATCAAGAGAGGTGAACATCCGGGGATCTCCGGTCATATGTTGAGTGCAACCACTATCAATTACCCAATGTGATCCACAGGTCTTGTAGTTCACCTACACACAATAGATCAAGCTTGAGATTTAGGGACCCACATTTGCTTAGGGCCCTTGACCTTCTCTACTAGTTGCTTTGGCACCCAAATCTTCTTTGGCCTTTGCTTGTTGGGCGGCCCAATGAAGCTAAGCTTGACCTTGCCACTCTTGTCTTTCCTTACAATGTAGTGAGCATTGAAGGCAAATGGTCTTGCATGCTTGGGCAAGGGTGGTGGTAGTGGTGCCTTACACTCATGAGCAAAGTGTCCTTCTTGGCCACACTCAAAGCATCTCTTTGGCTTTGACTTGCTTGGTTGATCATGAGTGGCTAGAGACATGATGAGCTTTGTTTGATGAGCCTTGTAGCCAATCCCACTCTTGTCCATCTTCATGACGGTGTTCATGAAAAGCTCACTTTGAAGGTCTTTCCCTTTTGTGAACTTACCCAACCCCTTGGTTAGATGTTCCTTCTCTTTCTTGAGCTTGCTATTCTCTTGAGTTAGCTTCTTGATGATTGGGTCATTATTGCTAGCTAACTCATCCAAGATGAATGCCTCATCTTCTTCTTGCTTGTCATACATCAAACCAAGCCTGAGATATTGATTTTCTTCTTTGAGCAACTTGATCTCATATGCAAGCTTCTTGTCTTAATCAAGTGACTCAATCACAATGGTCTTGTGTTTGGCTTGCTCTTGCAACTCTTTCTTGAGCATGACAATTTCTTTCTTGAGCTTGATAGTGTCCTCATAGCTCTCGGCCACTACCACTTTCTTGCCCTTGCAATCAACACATTTGCTTGTGCTCTCCACAAGTAAGTCATCACAAGATGTGGCTACATCAAGCTTAGCAACATGGTTAGTAGCAACATGTGTTTCATCAATTGCAAGATCATAAGCTATCTCAAGGTTGTCATAGTTTGCTTTTAGAGTTGTTAGCTCTTCTTTCATTGCTCTATATCTAGTGATGAGCTCATCATGAACACTCTCAAGTTTATCATGTTTTTCTTTAAACTCTTTTAGAGAGAGTTTGAGCTCCTTGAGCATAGTGGTCATGATCTCATTTTGATCTCTAAGCTCATCACTAGAATTAAGCTTTGCTAGAAGTGTTTCATTTTCAAGTTCAAGCTTTTCATTTTCACTTCTAGATTTTCTTATGACTTTTGTCTACTTGTTAAGCAATTTTGCAAGTTCATCATAAGAGGGTGATTCGTATTCACTATCACTTTCACTACTCTCATCCTCACTTTGTACCTTCCGGTCACCCTTAGCGATGAGGCATAGATGTGTAGAGGATGTAGATGGTGGTGAAGATGATGGTGGTGAAGCATCGATGGCAATGGCGGCAACCTTCTCATCATCACTTTCATTGCCGGAGGAGTCACCACTAGAGATCTCAATGTCGGTGAGCCAATCACCAACAATGTGAGCCTTGCCATTCTTCTTCTTGTAGTGCTCCTTCTTCTTGCCACCTTTCTTCTTGTATTGCTTCTTTTCATTCTTTTCATCATCACTTGAATCATCTTGCTCTTTGTTCTTCTTCTTGTATTTGTCCTTCTTGGGCTTTGGACATTGATGAGCAAGATGGCTAAGCTCACCACAATTGTAGCAATCCATCTTGGAGATGGGCTTTCTCTTGCTACTTGTGATGAACTTTTTCTTCTTGGAGTCAAAATTGACTTCATTCTTGTTGAGCATCTTCAACATCTTGGTGGTTCTTCTCACCATGAGGGCAATGGATGCATCATCATTACTTGAAGTTGATGACTCAACTTCAATCTTCTTGGCTTTGCCCTTGTGAGAAGCTTTGAGGGCCAAGTCCTTCTTCTCCTTCTTGGCCGATGAGGATCCCTCTTGGGGGTTCATGTGTATATACATCTCATGAGCATTGATCTTCCCCAATATGGCGGTTGGTGTAGCGGTGGAGAGATCGCCTTGATGAAGCACCATTACTATGTGCCCACATTTCTCAATGGGAAGCACACATAGTAACTTTCTTGCGACATCTGCCGCACTCATTTGAGTGAGCCCAAGTCCATTAAGCTCCTCTACAATGACATTCAAGCGAGAATACATTTCATTAGCATTTTCTTTGGGAAGCATTTCTAAAGTATTGAGCTTGTTCATCACTAAGTGATAGCGTTCCTCGCGTTCACTCTTTGATCCCTCATGGAGCGCACAAAGTTCCTTCCATAGAGCATGGGCGGTTTTGTTGCTCCGAACGCAGTTGAACACCTCTTTGCAAAGACCTCTAAAGATGTGGTTTTTTGGCCTTTGCGTTCCACTTCTCGTTTTCTTGCTCTTGTGGAGTAAGAGCGGTGTCCTGTGCCGGAGGGGTAAACCCTTCGGTCGCGGCCTTTAGGCACTTTATATCACATGCCTCAAGGTATAACTCCATCCATATTTTCCAATACGGGAAGTCATCCCCATCGAACATGGGTGACGGTCCATCCCCGTTAGACATCTTTCTCTAGGCGGTGAAGCCTAAATAATGAGCACTAGGCTCCGATACCAATTGAAAGGATCAAGATGCCCAAGAGGGGGGGTGAATTGGGCTTCTCTAAAAATTTAAGCAACCTATAAGCTCCAATTCAACCCCTTGTGCCTAGTGTGACTAGAGAGCTACCGGATAAAAGTTTTGCAACCTAGATCCAACCCTATTCTAGCAAGGAAATTCTAAGAAAGTAAAAAACACAAGGTAAATGCTAGAATGTAAAGGAGTAGTGGAAGAAAGTGCTCGGCAATATTTTGCCGAGGTATCAGAGAGTCGCCATTGTCCACTAGTCCTCGTTGGAGCACCCGCGCAAGGGTCTTGCTCCCCCTTGGTCCGCGCAAGGACCAAGTGCTCTCTACGGGCTGATTCTTTGACACTCCATCGTGGTGAATCGCCCAAAACCGCTCACAAGCTTGACACGAGCCACCCACAAGAACTCCAGGCGGTCTTCGTGCCTCCAATCACCACCGAACCGTCTAGGTGATGGCGATCACCAAGAGTAACAAGCAAAGAACTCTCACTTGACCCAAACAACGCACTAGAGAGTGGTGGATGCACACTTGACTCTTGGAATTTAACTAGAGAAGGATTCTCTCAAGAAATCACTCAAATCTCAATCCTCTTTAGGCTCTTGCTAGTCTCTTGCTCCACAACAAGTTTCTCAGATGTTCAAATGGGCAAGAGAGCTCTCATGGACGAGGTGGTGGAGTATAAATACACCCCACGAAGTCCAATGATCAGCCAACCGTTTTCCACTGAAAACGGGGTCACCGGACGCTATTGATGTTGCACTAGACGCTCTGCACCGAGCGTCTGGTGACACTCAACGGCTAACTATACCTGCGTCTGACAGGTCACCGGACGCTAACTCTCAGCGTCCGGTGCCACCATCCGGTGCTCGGTGGAGTTTTACAAACTCCCTGAGTGTGGGACCGAACGCTACCCGGTGCGTCCGGTGCTAGCGTCCGGTCCTCACGGGAAGTTTACAAACTCCCTGGGTGTGGGACCGGACGCTGCTTGGTGAGTCTGATGCTAGCATTCGGTGCCTAACCCTAAGCACCGAAACCCTCCAACGGCTAAAGGACCTCACCGGACGCACTCACAGAGTGTCCGGTGCAGCGTCTAGTGCCTCTTTGGCACTGTGGGGGTATAAACCCCTATACCCTTACGGCTAGACTTGGGTCAGGAGGCTTGGCCCATCACGAAGACGGTCCGAGGCTTGATCCAACTGCTTGGAGTTTCTCGCAAGGAAAGAAGACGATGAGATCAAGCCGAATTCTGATCGGTTAGAATAGGAATTGATATTGTGCTATCTATGGCAATTGTAACCGACTAGGATTAGTTTCTAGATCTGTAACCCTGCCCTCTACACTATATAAGGAACCCTGCCCTCTGGACTATATAAGAAGAGGCAAGGGAACCCCCTAACACACATTATCTCAACACAATCCAATACAATTAGACGCAGGACGTAGGTATTACGCCCACACGGCGGCCGAGCCTGGATAAAAACCTTGCCCGTGTCTTGCGTCACCATCAAGTTCGTAGCTTGCGCACCGTCTACCGATAAACTACTACCGTGGGTATACCCCAAGGTAGACTGCCGACTAGCTTTCGTCGACAGTGGCGCGCCAGGTAGGGGGTGTGCGCACAGCTCTCCCGACGAACAGGATGGTCATCGTTCCAGCTTCTGCGGCCGTGGCGGAAGGCCTCACGTTCACCGTCGGCCAGATCATGTGGACAACTCATGGCGACGGCTTCACGACCACGACTGCAGAAGAAACCTAGATCCAATCTGGGACAGCAGAGGCGTCGACTCCGATCACGCCGACTCCGAGCACCCGACCTCCGCTCCCCCGTTACAGGGCAAAAAAGGTCGACGACTCGGATCTTCTCCAAGCTCTTGATCGCGCCGACCTCAGGCTCCTCGAGGCTTCCAAACTGGTAGATTCGATCTCGTGCAAATCTGACCATGCGGCGTCAACAAACTCTTCCGACTCTCGCCGGCCAACTCGTGTCACCACACACGAACAGTCGGAGACGTCCCTAATGACAACGTCGACCCCCACGGGACGATCTGTCAAGATCGAGACAGCCTAAGACCTAAATTACCCTCACGGCCTACACAACTCGGCCGACCAGTATTCAAAGCATACCCAATCTCTTTTCAGCAAGGCAGATTTATCTCCAAACTAGGGCAGCCGAGCAGCTCGCCATTACGTCAACATGGTATTCATCCGAGTCTTGCCGGACGATAAGGCTACAAGTACAAACTCCAGCACAGGGTCGGTCCCCATTGAGGTTATACACTCTGAGGTCGAAGACTACGACTTGGATTTACCACCGTACCCTCCAAGTTTTTCTCGTTTCCCAGTCTTTCCACCTCAGTGAGGAGATCTTATCTTCAATGTCAGCAACGATGAACTGGTTGTTGACGGAGAACCAGACGAGCAGAAGCAACTTTGCGAGCAGCGCAATGCCAATCGTGCTCTGCGGCGCGTAGATGAGGAACGGCAGCTTGCGCCACATAACCTCAGCGATGCTTTCAACATGGTCGGAGATCAGCCAGTCTACAAAACGCCAAGCGCTAACGTGGCTATTGCTATGGAAAACCTGGACCGACTCCCTGATACTCTCGAGTGCCAGGGCGTACGATCCAGTATACGAGCACATCTGATCACCGCGATGGGGCAAACAACCACTTTGCTTAGAAGGGTCCAAGCCGTCTCCGACACGGAGGTCTCCTCTGACCAGACTCATCGCAGCCGGACCTCACCGCGACCTAGCGGGCACAATCACAGTCGCTCCCCCAACGCCCACAGGAAGGACGTGGGACGCGGCAACCGTGGTCAGGACAATGGCTGTTACCGCGAACAGAGGCGCGGGCGTGGTCAGGAAGTAAACCAGGATAGGGATCTACGATACAACATCCGTCCCAAGGACGTCCACGACCGCATCAACAGGCGCGCTATGGAGAGAGCGGTGCACGAAAACTTGTGCCGCATTGAGTACGATGCGGCACACGGCCCTCCCGGCCTGAGGCAGTTTTCTTCACATCTTCGCCAGGTCGTATGGCCCCGCAACATTAAGCTCGAGAAGCTTAAAAAATATGACGGCAAGGAAAATCCTGAAAATTGGATCACTCTTTACGAGATCGCAGTCCGATCAGCAGCGGGAGACGAACACGTCATGGCAAACTACTTTCCAGTAGTCGTCGACCAGGCTGGTCATCAATGGCTCCTCGGCTTACCTGAGGACTCCTTTGATTCTTGGGAGGAATTGCGCTAGGCTTTCATCGACAATTTCATTGCTACCTGTGAGCAGCCTGGAAACAAATACGACCCCGAGAGGATAAGAGACATGAGAATGAACCTCTACGCGATTACATCCGACGTTTCTCGCATATGCGCCTCAAGATCCCAAAAATTTCTCACGATGAGGCCATATCAGCCTTCATCAAAGGTCTACGCTTCCACGAAGCACTAAGGAATAAGCTCCTGCGTAAAAGACCGAGCACGGTTGCCGAGCTCCTCGCTACGGCAAAAAATTATGCTGATGCTAACGACGCAGAGAAACTTATCCGAGAAGATACGAGAGGCGCCGACCAGCATCCCCGTCGAGATGACAATCGAGAATGTTTTGACAACCGGAACACTCGACGCACCGACAACCGCGACCATCGAGAAGGTTGGGACAGGCGACGCGACAATCGCGACGACTTCAGAGGCAAGCGACCTCGTGACAACGACCACGAGGTGAACACAGTCAAGCGCCCCAATGGACGGCGAGATTATCAAGAGGACTACAACAAGACACTAAAAGGACCATGCCAACTCTACCCCAAGTCCAACCATACGACGGAAGAATGTCGCGTCCTAAAAAGCATCTACACTCAGCGGGCCACTCAAGGCGACTCTGCTAAGAGAAACAGGAAACAAGACAGGAACGAAGATGAGGACGACGATCAGGACAGGGACCCACGACACCAATACGTCAGCCCCACCGATGTAGTACACTCCATCTTTGGAGGCAAAGTTTCCATCGAAGAAAGCTCCTAAAGAGAGCCTGCCTCAATGTGGATAGCGCGGATGGTCTGATCGCAGATCCAAAGTTCCCTCCCTAGTCGCACAGAGAGATCTCCTTCAACAGGCAGGACCAGTGGGCCGCAATCCCAGAACCAGAGCGTTTTCCTCTGATCCTAGATCCTTGCATCAACAGTGTCAAATTTGAGCGCGTGCTTATTGACGGAGGCAGCTCCATCGACATTCTCTTCCGCAATAGCCTGCCTGCTCTCAAGCTCACCCCAGCGCAGCTAAAGCCGTACGACGCTCAATTCTAGGGAGTCCTACCAGGTCAAAGTTCAGTACCCCTCGGACAGATAACGCTGCCTGTCCAGTTTGGAACACCCGACCACTTCCGCACAGAGTTTGTCAACTTTGTGGTCGCCGACTTCGACGGCACTTACCACACAATCCTAGGCCGACCATCGCTGACAAAGTTCATGGCAGTTCCACACTACTCATACCTGGTCCTCAAGATGCCAACAGAGAAGGGTGTCCTAACTGTCAGAGGCAATGTCTACACCGCATACACTTGCGAGGAGGAAAGCTTCAAGATCACTGAGGCAATCGATCTCTCGATCCACATGGCAGAAACCGTAGCCCAAGCTACACAGGTTCCACCCGACCAGCTTCGACTACCCGAGCAGGAGACTCCGAGGAAAAATTCAAAGTCCAAAGAGCACAAGGAGGTGTAGCTGGTCGACGGCAGCCCCGACAAAACCGCTCTCATCGGGGCTAACCTGGACCTCAAATAGGAAGACGCACTCGTCAGGTTTCTAAGGGACAACGTAAGCGTTTTCGCATGGAAACCCGCAGACATGCCCGACTTCCCACGTAACCCGATCGAGCACTCCTTAAACGTCTCGAAAACCGCAAGACCTATCAAGCAGAAGCTACGGTGGTTCGCTCGTGACAAAATGGAGGCTATTAGGACAGAAACAACGTGGCTTTTAGAAGCCGGATTCATTAAAGAAGTGTATCATCCCGATTGGCTCGCCAATCCGGTTCTTGTAAGAAAAAAGAATAATGAATGGAGAATGTTCGTTGATTACACTGATCTCAATAAACACTGTCCTAAAGATCCTTTTGGTCTCCCTCGCATCGATGAGGTGGTCGACTCAACGGTTGGATGCGAACTCCTATCTTTTCTAGATTGCTACTCTGGTTATCACCAGATCTCACTAAAGGAAGACGACCAGATCAAAACATCTTTTATCACTCCTTTTGGCGCATACTGCTACACGACCATGTCCTTCAGACTCAAAAATGTTGGAGCTACTTATCAATAGGCCATTCAGTAATGCCTCCACAATGAGATTCGTGATGACCTCGTCGAGGCCTACGTAGATGACATTATCGTCAAAACAAGGGACGCAAGCACCCTAATCGACAACCTTGACCGAACTTTTAAGGCACTGAATAAATACAAGTGGAAGCTTAACCCCAAAAAATGTATCTTTGGGGTCCCCTCTGGACTACTACTCGGCAACGTCGTCAGCCGCGACGGCATACGACTGAATCCTTCAAAAGTTAAGGCAGTACTCGATATGCGACCACCCAAGAATGTCAAGGATATTCAAAAGCTCACCGGATGCATGGCTGCTCTCAGCTGGTTTATCTCTAGACTGAGAGAAAAAGGTCTCCCCTTCTTCAAACTTCTAAAAGCGTTGGAAAAATTCTCCTGGACAGAGGAAGCTGACGCCGCGTTCACCCAGCTCAAAACCTTCCTCACCTCACCACCTGTCCTCACAGCACCTCAACCTAATGAGGACCTGCTCCTTTACATAGCAGCAACCGATCGGGTTGTCTCCCCGGCAATGGTGGTCGAGCAGGACGAGCCAGGCCACGTCTACAAAGTCCAGAGGCATGTTTACTTTATAAGCGAAGTCTTAAACGAATCCAAGACCAGGTATCCTCAAATACAAAAGTTAATTTACACCATCCTAATAACCTCAAGGAAGCGGAAGCATTACTTTGATGGCCATCGAGTCTTAGTAACCACCAGCTTCCCCCTTGGAGACATTTTGCGCAACAAGGACGCCAATGGTAGAATTGTAAAATGGGCAATGGAATTATGCCCATTCTCCCTGGATTTCCAGAGTCGCGCTACCGTCAAGTCCCAGGCCCTCGTCGATTTCATCGCGGAATGGACGGATCTCAATGAGCCCTCCCCTTCGGATACCTCCGACCATTGGTCAATGTTCTTCGATGGGTCCCTAACCATCAATGGCGTCGGTGCCGGAATACTCTTTGTGTCTCCCAACAAGGACAAACTTCGTTATGTCCTTGGGATCCTCTTTCCGGCATCCAACAACGTCACCGAATACGAAGCATGCCTACATGGCATACGACTGGCCGTCAAACTGGGAGTCAAACGCCTTTACCTCCACGGTGACTCTGCCCTGGTCATCAACCAGTTAAACAAGGAATGGGACACAACCCACGAAAAGATGGACCTCTATTGCAAAGAAAATAGGAAATGGGAATCCAATTTCTATGGCATAGAATACATACACGTGGTCCGGGATAGGAACCAGGCAGCAGATGCGTTGTCAAAAATAGGGTCATCTCGGGCCCAGATTCCACAAGGTGTTTTCGTTCATGACATCCACACGCCAAGTGTCGGAAGAGCCTGGTCGACAAGCAACCCAATGAGGCGATGCTCATAGACGACGCCAATCCGACAACCAGCAGCCACGATTGGAGCACTCCCTTCATCAAGTATATAACGGATGGATCGGGTTTTCAAGATAAAACGGAGAACGAGCGCCTCATTCAGCAGTCTAAGAATTACATACTGGTTGACGGTAAACTTATGTGAAAGAATGCAAGCTCACAAATGTTGCTGAAATGCATATCCCGGGATGATGGCGTCAAGCTCTTAGACGACATACGCGCCGGATCCTGCGGCAACCACGTTGCCTCCAGAACACTAGTCGGGAAGGCCTTCCGAGCAGGTTTCTATTGGTCAACTGCGGTCGCCGACACCGAGAAACTGGTTCGACAATGTGAAGGATGCCAGTTCTTTGCCAAGAGGACCCACGTGCCTGCTCACGAGATTCAAACGAACCCGTCGTCCTCGCCTTTCGCCTGTTGGGGCCTTGACATGATTGGGCCATTTAAGCCGGCCCCCGGTAACTTCAAGTTTGTCTTCGTTCTAATCGACAAATTCTCGAAGTGGATCGAGTACATGCCACTGGTCAAAGCAACCTCCGAGAAGGTTGTGGATTTCCTCAATCAAATCATACACAGATTTGGGGTCCCCAATAACATAATCACTGACCTGGGCACTCAGTTCACCGGCACTACATTTTGGGACTTCTGCGATGACAGGGGCATAGTCATAAAGTATGTGTCGGTAGCTCACCCACTGGCCAACGGTCAAGTAGAGTGAGCAAATGGAATGATTATTGATGCTCTAAAGAAAAGACTGTACACGGAAAACGACAGAGCACCAGGACGATGGATGAAAGAGTTACCAGCTGTGGTCTGGGGTCTCCGGACACAGGTCAGCCGCAATACGGGTGTATCACACTACTTCATGGTTTACGGCACTGAAGCAGTGCTCCCTTCCGACGTGACCTTTCGATCTCCAAGAGTCGAGAATTTTGACCAGCCTTCGGCCGACCTCGCCAGAGTGCTCGAAATCAACTGCGTAGAAGAAAAGCACCTAACCTCGTGCCTTCGAACAACAAAGTATCTCGAAGCTATCAGACGGTACCACAACAGGAACGTGAAAGACCGCTCCTTCGTGGTCGGTGATCAGGTACTCAAGTGGAAAACAAGCCAGGAAGGAATGCACAAGTTATCTACACCTTGGGAAGGACCCTTTGTGGTCGCCGAAGTCACACGCCCTACGTCTTATAGACTGGCGTACCCAGAAGGGACACGCTTGCCCAACTCCTGGCACATAGACAAGCTGCGCCGTTTCTATCCCTAAGTTCCAGTACATTTTGTTTGTAATTCTCTTACGATCAGTAGTAATAAAAATTTTCTTTCTTACTATACACTTATTTTATATGCAGAACTTTTGACAAGTACCACAATCTCCTTTTAGGACGAAGGTCCTTAAGGGTTATCAACCCGACTCAGTGATACATCACTCAGACAACATTACAGCGCTCAAAACCATGGTTATGTTAAATCAACCTTTATTACAAACTTTATATACAAAGTTTACAATAAACACCCCTCTGGGCGGTCTCTAGTCTACTTCTACAGACTACTTTACAGGCCTACTGCTCGGGCTGATCACCCGCACGGCCCTGCTGTCGAGTCGAAGGGGTCGGGGCCACCGGCGTCTGGCTGGTCGAGACCGCATGCGTCGACCGCCTATCTCCCGCAATGGACGCTCTCGACAACTCCCTGGCCGACATGTCTAATCCAGGCTGGTCAGGGGGAGTTGCTGTCCCGCAGAGGTTGATGTCGCCGATCACTATCGACGACAGATCGAGCAGGCCAACACGAAGGTCCTCTGCCTCCTGTGGACCAACCTCGTTGGGATACCCCCTCTCCAGCCGGCACAAGTCGACCAAGGGGTAGTGGGCACGCACCATGCTGAGGACGTGCGCACCGGCAAATTCCCCGGCGTCCTTGACAAACTGCTGAAGCCAGCCCCACGCTCGTTGCGCCTTCTCAACCGGAGACAGTCTCGGTGCGCGGGGCTGGTCTTCGGGAAGCTCGGGGCTAATCAAGTCGAGAACCGGGACCACTCCTTTCCAGATCTTGATACAGTTGGTCTTCTAGGAGTCCCAGTCCTTGACCAGCTCGTCGAGGTGTTTCTTAGTATTGACTTTAAGCACTACAAAAAACTAAGCAAGAGGTCAGTATAAAGCCGAGAGGAGGAAAGTTGTGTAAACAAAAGCTGCGAAATGGCTCCTACCAGCCAACTCTCGACTCCTATTCTTCAGCTCCTCATTGGCCCGTCGCCCGGCCTCCAGCGCGCCGGCACGCTCCTGGTCGAGCCGTTCCTTTTTTTGTCACAGGCGTTCAACCTGTAAGAGTAATTGCTGGTCAACAAAACCGACCATGCGGTTATATACAACTGCTCGGAATGCATGACTCACCTTTCTTTTCCCGATCCTTGTCGGCTAGTCGCCGATTAAGATCAAGTAGGCGCTCTTCCTGAGCACCCTTCTCAGCCGCTTTTTCCTCGGCCTCCGACTGAAGACGGTCTACTTCCGCGGTCAGGGCCTTATTCTTGGACACGATCCCTTCAATATGGTCGAAGCACCTCTTTCGGTACTTTGCCGTTTTCATTGCGCCCTACAGGAATTACATATATTGAAGCAAGCAACAGTACATATACATTTCGGGCAGAACGCAAGACCACTTACCTTAACCTCATAAACGAGTCGCTTAGCTGCGCGCTCCACCCTCGCGGCCTCCTCCGTCTTCGCGAGTTCTTCATGACCAATGAAATGGTCCCCATGTTGGCGCCACACGTAAACGTGCTGGCGTCCATCATGGGGGCGACCCTGGATTTCTTCTACTTCGTCGTCGGAGGCCATCTGGGCCTCCTCGCCTCTGCGCTACCCCCAGCCGTGGTCACAGGTATCACTGGACCCTTATCCCGGCGAGGTGAGCCCTTTGGCGAAGAGGCTCCTGCTCGGGGTGGAGTTGGGGCTCTCCTTTCTTTAGCAGGCAGGGGAGTCGGGGTTCTGTCTCCCTCCTCCGCGACACTGCTTGGGGGAGGCGTCCTTGCAGCCTCATCATCCCTTGCAGGGGTGCTCGCTCTGGCCTTCGCCTAAGCTGGATCCTCCTCGGCAGTCTCCGCCGCGCTCACTACCGTGGGCTACCCCTCGGTTTGTTCCTGGATGGTCTGCTGCACGGCGTCTTCGACGACAACCGCCGGCTCGGCCGCCTTCTGGCCAGCGACGTTGTCCGGATCAACGTCAGCCGCCGCACTAACAAAAATACGACATTTTACCAATGTCAAAAGCCACAGCAACAAAACACAAAAAAAATAATAGTAAAAAATGGGAGGAAGTGCAGAAGTGAGATCATAACACTTACAGATCGGAGCGCCTGTGCGTCACTGTGAAGAATGTCCTGGTTCTACCAGTCGCTGCTGCTTCCGTCCTCCCAGGTAGCGTCGGCTCGGCGTGTGGGGCAGGAGGATCGCTGGTCACTCAACCAACAGTTATCGAGGTGACGTCGGGATGACTACGTGGCATTCGGACCAAAGAGGGTGCATCCTCCTCCTCTTTGTCCTCGTCATCGGTGATCCTCACGAGCCGACGACGCTTCGAAGCTTAGCTGGTCTCCACCGGCAGCGCCTCCGCAGGTGTTGGATCCACTTCCATTAGCCTTTTCCCCGCCACCCTGTCCTCGGTGGCCGGGGCAGGGCAGTTCTGTTCCTCCTCACTACTGGTGTATTGAGGACACGGAGCAGCATCACCCTTCGGCGGGTCCATCCCCGCAGGATTCTCCAAACCAGGTGCTAGTGACACGTACACTGCGCACCGGTCAATGTCTTCAATCTGCAATAGAACCAATGACAAGTCATCAACCAGGAGAAAACAGTATTCACATGGCAATACTAATCAATAACAGTATTTATTTACCTTAGGAGCTGGTCGTCCCAGCTTGAAGGCGTGCATCCGATCACTGCTTCGAACGAAATTGTGATCCGATAAGTTGAACAGCTCGTTCATCAACTGCTAGACCTCCGCCTTCTCCAGACCATCCGAGCACATTCTGGTTGGGTCTTGGCCTCCCGCATACTCATACGCCGAGTGTATCCTCCTCTGACAAAGCATCACACGACACACAAGAAAGTTCCCGACCATACCTGGCCCGTCTAAGCGAGACTAGTCGATCAGACTCATCAGATCCGCCACATGCCCAGTGAATTCTGGATGGTCCGTCTAGCTAACCCTCTTCTCTGGGATGTAGCCCACATCGCAGAATTTGGCGCTGCCTGGTTCCTCCCTGATATAGAACCACTTCTTGTACCATTCGATGAGAGAAGTGTTCCATGGGCAGTTGAGGTACCGGTTCTTCATCCCATCTCATAGATTGAGGTATACTCCACCTGCAATCTTGGAGCCTCCAACTGCCCCTTTCTTCCTCTGACAGAAAAGATAGTGAAAAAGATCAAAGTGCGGCTCTATTCCAACATAGGCCTCGCACAAATGGATAAAGGTGGAAACAAGAAGAATTGAGTTCGGGTGTAGGTTGCAGATCCTGATCTCATAGTAAAGAAGGAGGCCTTGAAGAAAAGGATGAACCGGAATCCCAAAACCCCTCTTGAAGAAATCTTCAAAAACGACAATCTCACCAGCGCGGGGGTCGGGTAGCTTTCCCACTCTAGCGCCCCCATCCTCTGAGTTCTTGATTATGAAGGAGCCCCTTCTCGACGAGGTCGTTGAGGGACCGTGTGTTGCTCCGGGATTTCTTCCATTCTTTGGCCATCATCTCGGCCCTCTTCTTGACATCACTCTTCGCCATCACAACTCTCGAAAAGTCTCGAGCTCGGCTTTGAGGTTCGAAGGTGATGAGGAAGATGGAGGCTTGACAATGATATGCAACTGGTGGGTAAAAATAAAGGATATGACCTTGTGCTTTTATAACAACAGCTTCGCCTCTTCCACTTCCCGCATTCTTGGGAAGTGGGCGAACCCTGCGGCGGATGCGGCGTTTCGGTTTTCAATAATTACCGTCAGTTAATATGGTGGCTTTTCTGCATAATAGGTGCTTTCCTTTTCCTGAACCACGCAAAGAGCGGCTGCACAGTTACCAGAAGCACCTTTTTACGCAACAGTCTGACAATGCCCTAGGATGCCTTGTCACATCACGCATTAATGTGGTGAGATGCTTTTTCCAAAAGACAAGTGGATCTGGTGGAGGACTGAGCATTATATGCTCGGGGATTGGTCGACCAGCCTGCCCATTTGAAAGTCTGGGGACTGTACTGACCACCGAGCTTTATACGCTCGGGGACTGGTCGACCAGCCTGCCCATTTGAAAGTCTGGGGACTGTACCGACCACCGAGCTTTATACGCTCGGGGACTGGTCGACCAGCCTGCCCATTTGAAAGTCTGGGGACTGTACCGACCACCGAGCTCTATATGCTCGGGGACTGGTCGACCAGCCTGCCCATTTGAAAGTCTGGGGACTGTACCGACCACCGAGCTTTATATGCTCGGGGACTGGTCGACCAGCCCATCGCAGACGAGCGTAATATGCTTGGGGACTGGTAATTTCAATTGCATAACTTCCGGCTCGATAATTTAATTTTTTAGACCATGTTAAAAGGCTCATACTTCACCTTCCAGCAAGCTCGGGGACTACATCGGTAAGATGCATCTCAGTTTTAGAATTTCTATGAAGACTTTTTTAGACCCTCGCACCACGTGCCTACGTCACCTACTACCAGGCTCGGGGATTAAGTGGGCACACTTCACCTTGCGGTGAACTTGCTTGCTTTTTGAAAGTCTCTACTTTTTAGAAAAGTAAAGTGGGCACACTTAATCAGGAAAGAAATCTTTTTTATTAAGAGCACCATGCATTCTTCGAACAACCTACTTCTTCGATGTTGGTCAATTGATTTTCAAGATGGCTAAAATATTGTTGCAACTGCTCGGGCGACTTTCCTATTTGTCGAAGACGTCAAGCCTCACTTGTCGAAGAAGCTCAAGATGGCGTGTTACATCACAATACATGGTGCTCGGGGACTAGCTGTGGGGGTGTTGGGTATTTTAAACGCAAACAGAAAAATCCGCAAGCACACGGATACCGATGTAGCTTTCACCCGGGAGTATTCCAGAGTATCGATTTTCCACAGAGAACGTGAGTGTACTAATTAAGATCCAAGATCGCCCAAGGATAACTATATGATTATTTTTGGTGGGAAGAGAGGAAGTTTCCTGAGAGTTCTCTAGTTGATCTAAAAATCAAGGATTACTTCAAGATTATCTATATCGGGACATCAGAGCACTAACCACAGAAAGAGATGAGAAGGGGGCTAGGAAGGTCTGACTACGGTCCTACAAACACCGATCCGAATGTGGTGGAATACATCGACCGTTAGGGCTGTCACTACCCTAAGGCTACCACAACAATCCGCAGGATTGGGTGCAATTCCAGGTAATCGCAAGACTAAACACCACGGCTAATCTATTAATTACTACTCTAGCGTTATAAAGACTAGAGCACTTGATGCAAGCGAGAATCCAATAAATAACTTGAATGTAAATAAAACTAATTAAAGAACTCAGGAATTATGAATTGAAGAACCTGGAGAACGATGAAGAACGAACCAGATGCTGCAAAAGTATAATGTTGAGGAAGATCCGACAGATCCGGCTCCTCCTCCGCTCTCCTCTTCTCTCTCCCTATTTTCTTGATTACAACTAGAACTAACTAGAACTAGAACTAGAGGAACTAGAACTAGAACTAGATGAACTAGAACTAGATCTAGATGAACTAGAAGTAGAACTAGAAGAACTAGAGGGATCCTCTCTACTTGGATGAAGAATTGAAACCCTAGCTTTGATTCCGTAGAAGAGGTATGATCTCCAGGGGCCAGGGGGTTTGGTTTTATAGTCCCTTCAAGTGAATCTGGGCCGTCGGATCAAACCGGCATTGATCGTGTGGTTTTCCTTATAGTATTAGGTCGGTGGAGCATGATCCCCGAACTTCACCCTGATTCGTCCAGGGGGGAGGGCGGGCGCCCTGTCCCTGAGGCCTCTCGGCTTCCGCTTCGGTCCCGTGGCTTCTGGAGTCTTCTAGATGATAGAAAATTGCGCGGCACGTTAATATCTCTATGTAAACCCGACGTGTGGGCCTTTCCTCCATATTTCCTGATAACCCCCTGCAGAAATAGACAAACACCAAAACTCGTGGAATTTTGTCAGATAAAACCCTAAGTCTAGGTGTTGGTTGCATTTGGATCCTTTTCTATGATTAATTGATGGTTAAATATGTGCATTAAGGACCGTCAACAAGCTCCCTCAAGCTTAACCTTTGCTCGTCCCTGAGCAAAGATGAACTCAAGAGTTTCTGCAGTGGTTTCATAACTTAAAGATACACATGCGTTTAAATAAGATCTCATCTCTGGTTAGAGTAAACTGTTAAGACTTAAAACTTACTCATTTACCTTTCACCATGGGACTTGTAACCGTCACTTCTGTCTTGAGTAGTTAAAAGATAGAACAGTCTAATCAAGCACCATGTCTCTTGTTCTTCAATTAACTATAGCTCTGGAGTTTTTGTAGATTTTCAAATAAAACTCAGAGATTCCTTGTATGACTCTCTCTAGTCTCTCTTTTGTGGTATTTCTGGATCCTTACCAAGGCAGTAATGGTGTATGCCTTCTCTGAAAGTATGTGGTATTTGTGGTATAAGGCATAGTGGCATTGCCTTCTCTCTCACCCTACTCTAATAAGGCTTTTGATATCTGGAGCTCATAGGTGGGAGACAGCTAATACATACTTACAAGACATTTATTGCATAGTCAAACCATGGATCCAGAAGAACAAGTCAATAAGTCAAATCAAGATGTGCATGTGTGGCGAATGAATGATGCATGGTAATGATGGTGATAACAATGGTGAAAGTCTAATTCTACTTATGCTCTTTTGAGGGGATACATACCTTTCTTGCTCTTTTGAAACTTTTTTAGGAGAATGAGATGCTCTATATTTTCTTTTTCTTTTCTCTCAGGTGGGTAACTTGTACCCCTAATTCTACTGTCGGACACTTGTCCATTTTTACCTCTCGTCTCACTTCTTTTTTTTCCTTTCTTTCGAGGTTCCGGGCACCTGCCCCTTTTTATTTCCTCGTATCTTTTTTTTTTCTCTCTTTTTTTTTCTTTTTTTTAGAGCACTCATCTCCTGAAATAATATAGCAAGTGGTAGTAACCAAGATAACTTGAGCATTTATTTCACAGGGGAAAACAGAAATAGGATAATGTTTTTAGCTATTCTCTCCCAGATTAGGAGTAGAATATTTTTGGATGGTTTTGGAGATGGAAATGAGTGGATGTATGTGGATGCGTACTTCCAGAGTAGAAGCAGCATGTATGAGTGAACGTGCAAGTGAATCTTGATTTTAACCACATGACAAGCTCCTAAGGGTCTACACGGCTTGACCACACTCAATGCTCATAAGCAGTAAAAAGTAAATGTGTGGCTCAAAGTCTAGCAAGCATGTATATATGGCTGTGGTAGGAATTTAAACTCTCATCATACAGGGAACTCATCATGTGATATTTTAAAGATTTTCAAAGATAAAATTCTCCAGAATTATAGCATCTCTAGGAACAGATAAACAGCAGCTCAACCTTCCCATATCATATCCGTTAACGACTTAGACTTCAGATCAAGTACTCTTCCCACAAGTTCAGGTTTAGAGCAAATCTTAATTAATAACAGTGATGTCTAAACTTGAGAGAGATTTCAATTTTGAGAACTAGTCATGGCAGAGCAACTATTCATCTTTCCATGTGAGAGCTTATCATAAGGGTTCATAGCAAATTTTTATTTATTTATTTATTTAGCAAACTAAGCAAAGATATATATATATAAGCACAAAATCTTTATTTGGGTTTTTATGATTATGCATCTTTTTATTATTTGAGTAAAATATAAACGTGAGTAGAATACTTAGCTGGATAAATGGAGGTGCTCTACCCCAAGCTGGATTTTGACGTAATTCCTTTTGATGTAGCAGGAGGCGGAGGTGTATTTGAATGTCGGCAGCACCCTGACATTGATTAGGATGTCCTCCGTCTACTAGTCTTCTTTGATCCTTTAATTCTGTGGAGCTCAAATAGACAACAAAGCTTTGTGGAACTAGTTAAGTGTTAGCATAAATATCTAGCCTTTATCATGTTGAGCCTCCTCAATAAATGTTACTCTCTTTAGTAGGATCATAAATTTATTTTTATATTTTCATTTTTATAGGACAGGAATATATATATTTATTTTTACGCCACCACAGTGAATGTACTTATGGGTTTTATGCCATGAGCATACTCACATGGGGCTTACTATTTTTAACATTTTTATTTTTTTTCAAGATAGCATGAACCTGATTAACTAAGCAAACTATTTTAAATAATTGAAAGGGAAAAGATAGCTACCAAGTTTACCTCTTGGCAAGGCGTTTGGTGTTTTTTGAAGTCCTCCAAACGGGACTCTCCGTTTTCTCAGTCGTCCTGGGATTCGCTGGATGGCGTAGTCGGTAGTTTCGGCGGTGCCTCCTCTTCATGTATAACTATCTTCTCTCTGCACACCTGACTCAGTGCTACGGTCTCCTCAGGACAGTTCTGTTCAAGCTGTATGTCTTCAGACCTTACGACTTCTCCTTCATAGTCTGCCCATCCGTCCTTGATGATTTGCCTCCTCTGGTTGCGGTTGCGTCGTCTTCTTCTTGTCCTGACCTGCTTAGAGTCTTCAACTATATAGTTAATGTAAGTAAAATAACGGCGTACCTTCTTAGAGGGGAAGTGCATGTGGACTTCTCCGGTTCCAATGTTGATGATTGCTTTAACGGTGCTGAGGAGCGGCCTCTCAAGGATGATGGGTGGATCGTACTCGTCTTCTCCCATGTCAATAACCTTCAATCTTTCAGAATGTCTGATCTGCAATCTAGACCTGAATGTATGTTGGTTGTAGGGACATGGTTCCATGCAGGAGCTGATAAGTGACTACGGCCATTATGTTGACGTTAGATCTGGTGTCGTAGAGTGTCTTCTGAAAAGAATATCCATTGATTGTGCACTCGATGCTTGGGACACCAGGGTCGTCCTTCTTGATCAAGAAAGGTGACTTGAGTTGACAATCTTGACCTCCTTGAGCTGCAGTGACCATCTTAGCTGACTCAGTCCACAATTGCTTGTTCCTGTTCCTCCTGTTGGTCCTTTCCTTGGTTCATGTCAGGATTGCTCTGAGATTTGTGTAGTTTTGTTCTTGAAGGAAAACGTCTCCTTCGTCTCCTTGATGTAGAAACTGATCTTGGCAGCACTAGAGTGGATGACCGCTCCTGAGGTGTTCAGGAATGACCTCCCTAGAATGATGGGTGCCCTCTCATCAGTACCAGTCTCTATCCCCATGAAGTCTACTGGGGCGTACAAGGTACCAACTCGTATGCAGAGGTTCTTCAATATTCCTTTTGGGAAACTTAGTGTACGATCTACAAGCTGCAAACCCATGGTTGTTTCTGATAAAGGATGTGTAAAGAATTTTTCATAGAGTACCCGGAGCATAAGGTTGACGCTGGAGCCAAAGTCGCAGAGTGCTTCTAGGAAGTCCACCATGCCGATGGAGATCGGGATGACGGGGCGTCCTGGGTTGTCTCTCTTGACCGGCAGAAGGTCAGTAATTACTTCCACAACGGGGTTACTCCAGTAGTTACGTCCTCAAGCATCTCAGGGCAGTGATTGCCTGAGTGTCCAGTATCTCCAGTGTGTTTGTGCTCGTAGATCTAGGTTCTTCACTTGGTGGAGTCTGGGAGTTGTAAAAGTCCGTCATATTTTGCTTGAAGTGTACCTGCTCATAGAGACAAGGCAGAGATCAAGTGCATGGGCCCTGTTGGTGGAAATCACCAACAGAACCAAAGTGTATTCGTTCTCTCTAACCTTAAGCATAGTGAGCAAGACAAAGTTGATAGATAATAAGATCATGAATGTAGCATTTAAAACATTTGTCATATCAGATCGCTCAACCTAATGGAAAGATAATCTATCTATATATATGTTTTGTTTATATCTTCCAAAGATTGAGTGTGCAACATTTTAGCTTATATGATTAGGAGTATGGGATCACAAAGGTGGAAGGACTAAACATGTTGAATCGATTAGGTTGGTTAATCTAGAGTTTTAAATCTTACATGTTTGTCTCTTTTACTCATGTGAATGCCAAAAATAAGGAGAAGCTTATAGAAGTGATAGTCAAGTACCTTAAGATGTTACCTTACTTGAAGAGTGATGTTACAGTATCACCTTGTGGAAGCTTTCCTTTCTTAGCAGTTGTGCATCATGTTTGTGGCACCCCCCATCGATCATCTCTTGTGAGCTATGCCTTCCTTGTGTAAATTGTTAAACTTCATGTGTGTCTCTCCTTGTCTCCAATGTGAGTTTATCTCAGGACTTCCCAGGTCGATATTTAAAGTTTTTCTGCAGGGGTTAGTCCAACAAAATATCCAATATCTACTATAGCATACTATTGGTTCAAAAATCAACCTAGACACCATGTCTAATTTGATTTAGGAGGGCATTTTAACCTAAGCACCATGCTTAATTTAAACTCCCTTGGAAGTAAGATCATCATTCCTAAACTAAGCACCATGCTTAATTAAGAGATAAATGAAACTACTCCAAACCTAGACATATACTAAAGAAAATAAAGGTGGTATGAGAGCATTTATAGAGATCTACTCAAGTGGAGATGAAGTAGTGTGATTAGTATTTAACAAATTGAGCATGTCTCAAAGGTAGGGACAACCAACATAGCAACATGGCAAATGATGTTTTTATGTAAAGTACTCCCCCAAGCTTGAATTTTTGCAGAATTCAAGTTTGGATGAATTTAATTCAATGTTGTATGATGATTGGTTGGACATACCTTGTGCTTGTCATTCATCCGATCTTCTTGCTCCAATCCTGAAAAGGTTAGTGACAAGAATACCCGAAGGAATATTTTTACAATTATCCTAATATGCTCAACACACAAGGTAATGTTGCAAATAATTAAAAGCTCATGTTATGATCTGATCAGTGCTTGTTTTAGGACACTAAGCTTGTCCTTGGGAAACCATCAATTTATGTCGGCGAAGTGGTTTCCCCTCCAACGCTGACCTATATCAAGATCAACTCAACGAGATCTGCAATATTTCTTATAGACATATGCATCGACAACCGCCCTTTTAAAGTTTTTATAAATAGAAAGGATGAGGGGGTTGGAGATCTCGAACGTGGTGATGTTGGAGAGACCAATGGATTGTGAAGATGTTGCATATGAGCATGGAGTAAATGAAGTGGCTATGAAATAAATTCCATGCTCATTACTGCTTAGAGTGAAATCCATGTGGTATGGTGAAAATGATAAGGTGAGTGTGGTAAAAAGGAAAAGAAAAAGGATACACGGATGACTTGGTTCGAAACTAGCACAGCTACCGTTCCCCGGCAACGGCGCCAGAAAGCTTGTTGGGTATTTTAAACGCAAACAGAAAAATCCGGAAGCGCACGGATACCGATGTAGCTTTCACCCGGGAGTATTCCAGAGTATCGATTTTCCACAGAGAACGTGAGTGTACTAATTAAGATCCAAGATCGCCCAAGGATAACTATATGATTATTTTTGGTGGGAAGAGAGGAAGTTTCCTGAGAGTTCTCTAGTTGATCTAAAAATCAAGGATTACTTCAAGATTATCTATATCGGGACATCAGAGCACTAACCACAGAAAGAGATGAGAAGGGGGCTAGGAAGGTCGGACTACGGTCCTACAAACACCGATCCGAACGTAGTGGAATACGTCGACCGTTAGGGCTGTCACTACCCTAAGGCTACCATAACAATCCGCAGGATTGGGTGCAATTCCAGGTAATCGCAAGACTAAACACCACGTCTAATCTATTAATTACTACTCTAGCGTTATAAAGACTAGAGCACTTGATGCAAGCGGGAATCCAATAAATAACTTGAATGTAAATAATAGTAATTGAAGAACTCAGGAATTATGAATTGAAGAACCTGGAGAACGATGAAGAACGAACCAGATGCTGCAAAAGTATAATGTTGAGGAAGATCCGACAGATCCGGCTCCTCCTCCGCTCTCCTCTTCTCTCTCCCTATTTTCTAGATTACAACTAGAACTAACTAGAACTAGAACTAGAGGAACCAGAACTAGAACTAGATGAACTAGAACTAGATCTAGATGAACTAGAAGTAGAACTAGAAGAACTAGAGGGATCCTCTCTACTTGGATGAAGAATTGAAACCCTAGCTTTGATTCCGTAGAAGAGGTATGATCTCCAGGGGCCAGGGGGTTTGGTTTTATAGTCCCTTCAAGTGAATCTGGGCCGTCGGATCAAACCGACATTGATCGTGTGGTTTTCCTTATAGTATTAGGTCGGTGGAGCATGATCCCCGAACTTCGCCCTGATTGGTCTAGGGGGGAGGGCAGGCGCCATCAGGACTAGGGCGGGCGCCCTGTCCCTGAGGCCTCTCGGCTTCCGCTTCGGTCCTGTGGCTTCTGGAGTCTTCTAGATGATAGAAAATTGCGCGGCACGTTAATATCTCTATGTAAACCCGACGTGTGGGCCTTTCCTCCATATTTCCTGATAACCCCCTGCAGAAATAGACAAACACCAAAACTCATGGAATTCTGTCAGATAAAACCCTAAGTCTAGGTGTTGGTTGCATTTGGATCCTTTTCTATGATTAATTGATGGTTAAATATGTGCATTAAGGACCGTCAACAGGGGGTATAAACCCCTATACCCTTACGGCTAGACTTGGGCCAGGAGGCTTGGCCCATCACGAAGACGGTCAGAGGCTTGATCCAACTGCTCGGAGTTTCACGCAAGGAAACAAGATGAGGAGATCAAGCCAGATTCTGGTCAGTTAGAATAGGAATGGATATTGTGCTATCTATGGCAATTGTAACCGACTAGGATTAGTTTCCAGATCTATAACCCTGCCCTCTGGACTATATAAGGAGAGGCAAGGGACCCCCCTAAGACACATTATCTCAACACAATCCAATACAATCAGATCCAGGACGTAGGTATTACGCCCACACGGTGGCCGAACCTGGATAAAAACATTGCCCGTGTCTTGCGTCACCACCAAGTTCGTAGCTTGCGCACCGTCTACCGATAAACTACTACCGTGGGTATACCCCAAGGTAGACTGCCAACTAGCTTTCGTCGACAGGCACCCTAACTTCGTTGAAACATGAACGTTCCAAAACGAAGTTGGTTCCTCTCGATCTAAGGACTATCTCTGAGCGGCCTAGTGCTAGGTTTACCAAGTGTGCACCACACCTAAACCTAAAGCCTTGCCTAAGTCAAGCTACTAGATCAAAGCCCCTCTTAATAGTACGGTCAAAGGAAAATAAAGTCCTAAACTACTCTAAGTGCCCTTCTTCACCATATGGCACTTAGACCTAGTCTAGTCTTTGTTGGGTATTTTAAACGCAAACAGAAAAATCCGCAAGCGCACGGATACCGATGTAACTTTCACCCGGGAGTATTCCAAAGTATCGATTTTTCCCAGGGAACGTGAGTGTACTAATTAAGATTCAGGATCACCCAAGGATAACTATATAATTATTTTTGGTGGGAAGAGAGGAAGTTTCCTGAGAGTTTTCTAGTTGATCTAAGAATCAAGAATTACATCAAAGATTATTTATTTCGGGACATCAGAACACTAACCACAGAAAGAGATGAGAAGGGGGCTAGGAAGCTCTGACTACGATCCTACAAACACCGATCCGAACGACGTGGAATACGTCGACCGTTAGGGCTGTCACTACCCTAGGGCTACCACAACAATCCGCAGGATTGGGTGCAATTCCAGGTAATTGCAAGACTAAACACCACGTCTAATCTATTAATTACTACTCTAGCGTTGCAAAGACTAGAGCACTTGATGCAAGCGGGAATCCAATAAATAACTTGAATGTAAATAAAAGTAATTAAAGAACTCAGGAATTATGAATTGAAGAACCTGGAGAACAATGAAGAACGAACCAGTTGCTACAAAAGTACAATGTTGAGGAAGATCTGACAGATCCGGCTCCTCCTCCGCTCTCCTCTTCTCTCTCCCTATTTTCTAGATTACAACTAGAACTAACTAGAACTAGAACTAGAGGAACTAGAACTAGAACTAGATGAACTAGAGGGATCCACTCTACTTGGATGAAAAATTGAAACCCTAGCTTTGATTCTGTAGAAGAGGTATGCTCTCCAGGGGCCAGGGGGCTTGCTTATATAGTCTTTTCAGATGAATCTGGGCCAACGGATCAAACCGACATTGATCGCGTGGTTTTCCTTGATCCCTTAGGTCGGTGGAGCGTGGTCCACGAAACGGGTCCGAATTAGACACTGTAGCTGGGCCGGCGCCCTGTCCCTGAGCCCTCTTGGCTTCCCGTTCGTTCTCGTGGCTTCTGGAGTCTTCTAGATGATAGAAAATTGCGCGACACGTTAATATCTCTATGTAAACCCGACGTGTGGTCCTTTTCTCTGTATTTCCTGATAACCCCTGCAGAAATAGACAAACACCAAAACTCGTGGAATTCTGTCAGATAAAACCCTAAGTCTGGGTGTTGGTTGCATTTGGATCCTTTTCCATGATTAGTTGACGGTTAAATGTGAGCATTAAGGACCATCAACAGTCTTGACGATGTCCAACCATCCTTTGAAAACCGAAACGATTTCCACTATTAAGTAGGCATGTACGTCCCTGTTCATCGAGTACCTATTGCCATGACCTCACTAATGACTTTGCCTCTGCAAAACACACGTTAGTCATAGTAATCAACATTGTCATTAATCACCGAAATCACTAGGGGCCTTGATGCTAACTCGCTGCTGTCCCTTTCCGGGACTTAGCCAAAAATCTGGAGGTAGCAAATTATCACTGAATTGATTCTTGAGAGTTCAATTTAACTAGGATAGAAACCAAACTAGCTCTTGACCCTTAAATATAGTTTGTTCTATAGAAGCAAAACTACAACTTTCATATAGGGTCAAACCTCATAACTACAACAGAAGTCAAAGTTGCCCTTTGGTCAAAGCAGTAACCTGATAAAGCTCCAAATAGGATTTTAGGCCAATTGAAGCATTTTCTTGACATAAGCTCAACATGAACCCTTCATCACTTTTGTTGTATAATTCATCTAGAGTCATATGAGCAAGTTTGGAAGGTTTGGTTCATGACCCATGATTCTATTTCCTTAATAGAGCCATTCCAAAAAGGATATAACTCATCATTTCATCTGACTTCTTGATTCCAAACTTCACCAAACTTTTCCAGAGACCAATATAGATTGGGATGGATATGAGACACATGGAAAATGTTCCACTAGCATCATCTAAGAATACCCTTTTAAAAAGGGCCTATATATAAGTAAAGGTGCACCATCCAAGTCCAAGTTAGGGCTTACTTTCATAGATTGACTTTGACCTTTTTATTACCATTGAACTTGTCATGTTTGAGATCAAACATAGTACTTAGCAAGTGACAAGCACCTGGGGTGTTACACCCTTCCCCCCTTAAAAGAATCTCGTCCCGAGATTCGGTGCAAAAGACATTCAACGGATGAAAACAATGTCATCCATCTCCCAACATCAGCGATAACAGTGGGCTACTTTGTTTGGAACATCAGAGACGCAAACTTGGTCCAAACATTTTATAATACTTGCTCTTCATAGTAAACCTTTATTTAGAGAATCTCCCTTTTTGTTTCACTTTAGTGAAGCATTGTTACTTTGGGAGGAATCCAAGACAAACTGTTCCATGTACTTTGTTCCTGGTGTATAAACAGTGGTTTAGAGCATAAGGAGCTACTTGTACCATTAGCTTCTTTAGTGAAACTAATGCAAGCCATATGAACTTTGCATAGTGACTCTAGGCTCATTCACAAGATTTGAAAAGCAGTCCTTTATCAAAATGGTTGGATTACAACTTTCCATGCATGCAGTTCTCTTTCTCTCATGACAACATTGTACTTACCACCCGGTTAAGAGAACGGTGAATGTGATAGCTGACTTTGTTGGTTCAACATCTTCCATGATCATTTACTTTAAGGGATTCTTGTATCCAAACAACAGAAGTTATCTGGGTTGAATCAGATGTAAATTTTTGGGTATCACATAGATGGTAACCAAGACATGTAAGAATTGGATAACCACTAGTGATAAAGGATGATAGTGGGGCCTATATGTCTCCAACAGTTGCAAGTGTTCAACCAACTAAAGAAATAGCGTACCACTAGTAGGTTAAGCATGATGTTTCTTCATGACGGAGTTGCAAAAGAGTTAGGTTGACTTGTGCCATAGCAAAACCAATCTAGTGAAACTACTTTTGCTTTTGAGGTCTCCTTTTTAAGATCAGTCGGTAGCTCTGACATTGGAAATCATTGATTGACACCTTTCAAAACATTTTTGATTTGCACTGGCACAAATGGGTACCAAGAATCTTATTTCAGCATACAAGCATTATCTATGTAGCAAAACATTTCCCATACTGTAATCCATGGCACCAAAATCAACACTACTTAATATACGAAGGATGATCGATACCAAAAGAGAGATTGCAGATTTCTTCCCCTTTTGGGTTTTGGTTCATATTTCACCAATTATCCCTCACATCCTCATGAAATTTGGTAGAAGTATAGATCTAGGAACCTTCCAACCTTTGACCAAAATTCAGCTCAAATGGGCACCATTTGTGTAAGCAGAACATATACATACAAAACTTGTTCGGTGCTAAAACGGCAGCATTCCTGACTGACAAGACATCTCTCAACTCCACAGTTTAATTCACTACTTGATGAAATATATCCTTTGCGGTTGTCAATCCATCATTGCCTTGCTAAAGTTTAGCCTTGTGACTAGCAACCAATCAATTGGCTCTTAGCACTAAAATTTCCAAAGCTCCACACTTAACCACAACAATTGCGGTTGACGCTTAACCATTAGTCACCCTCAAAACCAGGAGATAAGGATTCATGCTAAAGATGGTTGACTATAGCTGTATGACCATGATGCACATAAAGATCAAGACTTAGGAAAACTAGATCATAAGCACAATGGTGATGATCGATGCATGTTCAACAGATAACTTGTCCAACATTAAGTGTAGTGTGTCCTTTGATTCGGCATGGATGACCAATGTTGCTCATTAAGTGACCATCATCATTCCAAGAATAGTTAAATAGTTTCACTTGTCTACCATCTCTTGCAGTCTATTAATGTTTATGTCAGTGACCTATTCTTGAAAGGTTATCCTCTTTGTAACTTCATAGGAAGTTCTCTTACTTGCACGTGAAGTAAGGATCTTCTGATCAAATCTAGATAGATAATTAAGGACAAACTCATGATGAGATGACACATTGGTGTAGTTCTATAATAGTGCCTGGCTAGCAATCAACGATACCAGTGCGTGCCGAGCAGCACAACCATGTGTCGGCCGCCACAAGGGGCTCTCGGTTTCGTCATGGCACCATCAATCATTAACCAAGACACCATTACTGAACATACAACCCAAAGGAAATCTCTCATGGTAAAAATTGAGTTGCATAGCAGCGAGCACTTTGCAAAAGAGGGGTATCAAACAGAGATAGTCGTGAGATTAGAGGTCCACTAGGAGGCAATTTGAAGATTAAACACAATACAAGAGAACATATATCACATGAGATGAAGACGGATAAACACCAAGAGTCTCAAGAGAGTTGGAGATAACATGATTGAGATTTAAAAGATGAAGTCAATACACCGATTAGGGGTTCCGTTGCTACAACAATGACATGATCTACAGGGAAAAGATTTTTGTAGATCCATGCAACAAACGATTAGTGTAGCACTAGATCGATCAAGATAACAAGGAGAAGAGAGATCTGATAGGACTTCTTAGGGTAGGATCTTGATATATAGAAGTAAGACACCCATGACATATGCAAGCACATAGGAGAGATAAGCTTGGAATCGCGAATCAGATTAGGGAATGATACACAACATTCAAGAGCTAACAACCATGCACAAACCCAAGATCTTTATCATTGGAAACTACTTGGAGGCAACCATGAGATTAAAGTGACATGAGTGCTGTTCAAGGATATGGCTCTTCAACACTTGCATGCTTACTATGGACAAAAAGGTAACAACTCTGACACTACCTAGTTAACAACACATCCACTCATGCATCATGGTTTTAAGTAAACATGTGAGAACATCAATCACACTATCGCCAACAATCATTACTAAGCACAAAATTTGCACATGTCAAGCAATCATCTAAAGCAACACTAGTACACATGAACATACAAAACATGATGGTAAAGTGTTTTTATCTTTTACTTTCTTTTACTAGAAAGGTGTATGTTTCTTCTCCAGTCGTGAAAACAAATTTTAACTAATGTTTAAAAGACTAGTCATCTTAGAGATGTGCATCATACTGACAGGGTGCACAGATCGACCACAACAGGCAAAACAAAGCAAATTACACCCTATCTTTAGTTATAGCTATTCAAGCAACATGAGCAAAGCATTTTGTCTAACTGCACAAACAAGCAAGGTGACACCACATTGATTCCCATGTTACTTATTGTTAGAACAAAGGTGAGAGAAGCATAGTTATACATAAGACAACAATCATGATGATGCATGCTTCGTCCTATTCGTCCTCAAAAAACTGCCAGCCTTAGGTGGCAATCACGTTCTATGTCGGTGGCATAACACGTACACTCTCGACATATAACTAGTCATAAGCTATATTCAATTTACGTATTCGTGGTTAGCATACCTGCAGAAAATTCATTTCAGCCCACCCACAGTATGAAACATGCAGTACAAGATTTAAAGGCTATGCACTCCACACACGTGTGTCCCCATACTCGTATGTGTAGTGCTACTACCCACATCATCGTCCTAGCGACGACATCGCCTCTAAGGACGGAATCACCCATCATGCGGTACCTTTTCATAGGCACATGTAAAATGTGCACATGATACAGTACCAAAAGCACTTCCCTAGATCGGCGGTGTATCCGATCATGCTCTCACTTACCGAGGCGTAGAGGAAAAATGATCCATACATTACCATTCAAATGAATGGCACTCATACTATTGCACGCCGTATGAGCAACAAAATAGAAATATGATACAAAAACCCCCAAGTCAGTACTCAAATAAGCCACCTAAGGGTCCTTAATTGGGCATAAAGGAAATGACCACTAACACACCTATATCTATAATAGCTATAAGTTGTGAAAAACTGATTTTATAAAACAAAATCTTTTGTTTTAATTACACATATGACAAGTTTAATGTTGAACCTTGCTCCGATACCAGCTGTAACAGAACCGTCTAATTTACAAGAGGTCAACTACGAAAAACTCCCACCAAAGCAGTTGCTTTAACGTAATCGAACTCTCATAACCCGGTAGTCCGTGAAATCACGAGGGATTTCAAACCAACCAACATACCAGCCAAGATCGTAGTGATTCAACATAACAAGTCACATGTTACATCCATTTCACAAGTAGTTTGATATACATCAGAGTTTAATATATTTATTACAACTTGAGTTGAAAAGTAGCGGAAGCAAAGTAATTTGAAACTAATATTGCCCTCATTTCAAATACATGCCAGTACCCAGGTCAACTCCAACAAAAGCAACATAGATGAGGTAACTAAGAAGGATCATGCCTATGATCTTACTCCACTATTATGGTAGGAGTCATCCAACTCTTGCAGTAGCCATGATACATCACAACCTGCAACAAGTGGGAATAAACCCTGAGTACGAGAAGGTACTCAGCTAGACTTACCCGTCATAAACCAGAAATAATATGACACCAAGGACTATGCAAGACTTTATTGGTGGAGCTAGCTTGACAACACTTTTTGCATAAAAAGCTTAAGTTACAACTAAGTAACCTTTCAGGTATTTAGCTCAAGTTAATAATCATTAACCTGTCATTTAGATTAGCACCTGTACTAAAGCAATCACTTGATTAAGATACAACCAAAGTACCCGTATTTGATTTGGCATTTCCAACATCATCATACCATAACCATCCAAGTGTTCCATAAACATTACTATGATGACGAAGCTCAAGTCAAGTGCTCACTATCCAGGAGCGATGGCGATTCGAATCGATTTCTAACCAGCTGGCGATTTTATTCCCCACTCAAACCATTCTCACTAGCCAAAGTGAGCTACAGATCACCATATTGCACTATCTAGGACCAATTCGGATAGTGTTCAGGCTTCGCGGTCGGAACGACTTATCCTTCCAGCTAAGTGTGGGGCATGTGTTCAACATGACAAGAGGGCCGTCAACGATCGGTCCTTAATCAACACAGGCGGGGATAGATAGGCACCCAAGACCTCCATGTCTTGTTACTTCTCTATCATCGTCCCGCCCGGTCTCCAATCATTCATCCTCATCACTTGGTTATTTCCATGATAGCATATATAGCCAACTTGTCTAGGTATTCACCTATTTGGCTTAGGTGACTGGACATCACCTGGCTTCTACCGGTCTAAGCATGGCTAAGCATTTAGATTCGATCTTGAATCTACATAGGGTTATAGGTATATTTGCTGGACAAGGAGTGATTTATGCAGCAAGGGTTTCACTCAACTCCTATACTTAATGCAACAATACATATATAATATATATTCTCAATTGCATTCAAAAGTAGTGGGAGACTTATAATGCTCTGGGGCTTGCTTGGGATCAACACGGAGTCAGTTGAGTTAGTTGCTCCGTCTTGGTGACATCTTAGGTCACAACACTTGCTTAGTCCTTCCACCTTCGGGATGGGTCCACCCAACACCGTCTTCGGGTTTGCTCCTACACCAAGACCTTCACGTGATTCATCTAGCGCACCTAGATGACATGCAAGATGCAAGTGCATGAATATAACGAATAATAACACAACATGCATTACATAAAAGTATGCAAGACACATGCATCTAAGTTATTTAACTAACATCACACAACTAACTATAGAGAGCAAGCATATCAATCATAACACAAGTTTAACAGGGTTACAAGTGTATTACTTAATCACCACTAAAGACATGAATCATACTTAGCTCACACAAAGTAAAGCAATCAAGCATTCATGTATTTCAGCAATTCTGGACATACATGCAACAACTCAGTAAATAAATCATAACTGGAGTTACACATCCCCAAAAACTATGCAATAGGACATTCTGGAAAGATTATAAAATTATCTACAATTCATATTTAATCATATTAGCATGATTAACAAGTTAACCAAGCCAAACATGCATGACCATATAATCTGGTCCTGGAATTTCCAGAGAACAAGCATTTGAAAGGATGAAACTCATACTACTGTAACTCACAAACCACTTAGCCAAATGATATGAAACTTTACCACAATATACATTAGTGAATTATATACATCTTTTCTATATACAAGTTTCACAGAAAACATCATTTATATCATGGAATTAATTGCATAAATAAAACTGCTCATGCTGCCAAACAGTAGAAGTACAATTACAAACAGAAAACTGATAGGCAATTCAAGGAAGCATAACTCGAGTTGTAGAACTCCAGCAAACATGATTCTTATCTTTTTGGAAAGCTCATAAAGTTACCTACAACTTTCTTATTATCATATAAATATGAATCCACAGTTAACAAGGTCAATTAACCACATAAAGACATCTCTGTGCAAAACATGGACAGAATCTGTCATGCCACATTCCACAGCTATAACTTGAGTTTCACATGTCCATAAATTATGGTTATGTAATTCCTAGAAATCTTACTAAATGGTGAACAACTTTGTTATAAACATCTACAGCTAAATCTACAATTAATAAGGTCGTACATTACAAACAATGCAACCCTGTCTGGGTTTAGACAGAAACTGGAACAGTACTTTAAACAACTATAACTAAACATATACTTAACCAAAAATTGTGCTACTTAGATTTCTGGAAAGCTTATGAAAATTAATACAGCTCATATATTTTCATCAAGGCATGATTCACAACTTAACTGAGCCAAACAATACAAACATGCAGACCTACTCAGAATAGGAGCAAAGCAAAAAAGGGCATTTGTTATTTTATAACTCTTAATCTGTCAATCCTAAAATCATGAAACTTTTACCAGACATCAAGCATCATATGAAAAGCATGTCACAATATTTATGAAAAATACAAATATAAAAAGCAATTACACAGCAGTTATGAAAAACACAAATATAAAAAGCAATTAAAACCGAACTGCATAAATCTATTTTTACGACTGAAACTTCAAACTAAACCATGCCATATTATAGATTCCAAAAAGTCCACATATGCTATTTTACGACTTTTCTATGAATTACTATGCATTTCCAAATTTCATACAAAATATCTGCAAAAACATAAGATAAAGGAAAAACGACTTTGCATTGGGAACCCTGAATTTTCTCCAAATTAAGCTGTGGTCTAGAGCACTATTCATATGAGTCTTGGCTTTACAACTGGAACCCTGAGTTTTCTCGAATTTGAATCCAAGATCCCTAGTCGCGAACAGAACAGAGGAGATAGCCACGCTCCTGATTTCCGGTGAGGAGGGGGCTGCTCGGCGGCAATGGAGAGCCATCGCGACTTGCAGGCTCCCGAGCGCACCCACTGGTGCTAGCAGCACGGCCTGAGGTGGGTCAGGGGCTGCCGCCCACGTGCTTGTGCGAGCAGGGCCGCAGCTTCGGCAGCAAGGCGTCTCCGGCGGTTGGAGGAGCTTGACCTCGGTGGTGAGTTCGCTCCAGAGACAGAGGAGAGCCAGCCGGAGGTGCAGGAGAGGACTGGAGGGGCAGCAGCGCCGCCATCCAGGAGCTCCGCCCAGAGGCCAAGGTGCTCCGCACCGCCAAAGCGAGCAGAGAGCGAGGAAGGGATGGGGGGGGTGAAAGGGAGTAGAGAGGAGGATGGAGAGAAAGCTGTAGTGCTCCCCATCGGCACCAGGACGTAGGGATACGCGTTGGGCGAGGCGCAGCGCGAATTGGCGCATGGCCGACACGCACTGGACGCGGGTCCTCCATAGGGGCAATTCGACAAGCACGTGGCGGGCAGCGAAGTAGGGAGGGTGGGACGCCGGTTTGGGCTTGCCCCGGGCTGAATTTGGAGATGGGCCAAAAACAAAGTTTGCTCACCTCATCGTGATCTACAACTTTCATTACAAGACCAAGGTCATTAGACCAACAGATTAGAAGATAATTAGGCCAGTCTCAATGCATAGTTTTATGGCACAGTTACCAAAACTATAAACTAGGTAACCCTGCCACGGGAGTTTCATGGGGATGAAACTCCTCTCTCATCTAATGAAACTCCTTCATTTAATGACACTGCCAAGTTAGCAATTTTGATTATGTGGCACCCTATTTAATGTGCATGACACTCACATGAAACATGCATTGAGACTGGCCTTAGATGCCAAGTCACGAGTGTCAACGTATTGATGATGATTAGAAAAACTAAGAATTGATGGTACAAACCTTGTCAAACATGATGCAACTTTTTACATGAACTTCTCCAAATAATTGTCCACCACTTTTATTCTTGGACCAACTTTAGTTGCTTAACAAAAACAAGAGAACGCGGCATGCCAACGGGTCGATGTCCGTTTAGCGATAAAATAACTTTTTTCAGTTTTGGGAGCTACTTTTAGATATCAAAATGAACTCCAAATTTGATGATACTTGATCCATTGCTTTCATCAAGAATAGTACTCCAACTCATATTAAGGAATATAATTGAGTTACTATATGAATTTGGATAATAAATTGTCACAAAGAAGCTAACTCGCTGCTGTTACTTTTCGGTACTTAGCCAAAAATCTGGAGGTAGCAAATCAGCACTGAATTGATTATTGAGAGCTCAATTTGACTAGGATAGGAACCAAACTAGCTCTTGACCCTTAAATATAGTTTGTTCTATAGAAGCAAAACTACAACTTTCATATAGGGTCAAACCTCATAACTGCAACTGAACTCAAAGTTGCACTTTGGTCAAAGCAGTAACCTGATAAAGCTCCAAATAGGATTTTAGGCCAATTGAAGCATTTTTCTTGACATAAGCTCAACATGAACCCTTCATGACTTTTGTTGTATAATTCATCTAGAGTCATATGAGCAAGTTTGGAAGGTTTGGTTCATGACCCATGATTCTATTTCTTTAATAGAGCCATTCCAACAAGGATATAACTCATCATTTCATGTGACTTCTTGATTCCAAACTTCACCAAACTTTTCCAGAGACCAATATAGATTGGGATGGATATGAGACACATGGAAAATGTTCCACTAGCATCATCTAAGAATACCCTTTTAAAAAGGGCCTAGATGTAAGTAAAGGTGCACCATCCAAGTCCAAGTTAGGGCTTACTTTCATAGATTGACTTTGACCGTTTTATTACCATTGAACTTGTCATGTTTGAGCTCAAACCTAGTACTTAGAAAGTGACAAGCACCTGGGGTGTTACACACCCGACATTTCTGGTGCCATTGCTAATGATGGATTTAGTCTATCTTTAGTAGTGACGCTAAGAAATGCCAATAGTGGTCGGCACAGTCTTCGTGCATAGCGTAGAGACTAATCGACAAGTCCCTGAGCGTGGTTGGGAACGTAAACGTGCTCGGTGGTCGGAGCAATCCCCGAGCACAGTGTAGGGAATAGTCGATGAGTCCCTGAGCGTAGCTTGTTGACTAGGCCAAACTCCTGAAAAATAAATATAGAGAATAGGTAGTACATGATGTATAAATAAACTCTAGATAAAAAATCAGCACTGACATAAGTTTTAGATTTTTTGTTATAAAATTAGCATGAGTAGTTAATTCGTCCTAGAGTTTGTTCCACCTCTGGTCTAGCCAACAATCAGCATGAGGTGCGGAACCTAGGCACGCGTAGCATTGCCAGCCTCGCCAGAGAGCTACTGCCAACCACCCGGAACGCAGAGGGCGGATCTCATACACGTGTAGGGGGAGTCGAAGACACTGCCGGCTCTGGAAAACTCGTGTAGGAGAAAAAACTAGTCGGCTCGCGAAAGTCTGGTCGAAAGTCTACTTATCTTTGGACGAAAGTCTGGTCGCTGGCGACAGTGTACTTATCTTTGGACGAAAGTTTGGTTGAAAATATTATGCCAAAAATAAATAAAATATTAGAAGTGTACTTATCTTTGGACGAAAGTTTGGTCGCTGGCGACAAAATTGTTTGGCCTTGCTTTTTGACTTGTTGTCATGACGGTGGTCACGTTTGTCGTAGCACCGTTCTTCGCAGCGATTATTATTGTGGCTGGTGGTCAGAGCAAGTAGGCCAAACAACTTGGTCGATAGCCCGAGCAGGTCGGTGTCGTCGATCTGCCTCCCTTTGTAGCAGGGAAGCGGGTGACACGGCGTGGTCAGAGACATTGCTGGAGTAGTTGGAGTCATAGCCCGCGTGGTTGGAGCCATGGCCGACGTCAATGAAGAAGTGATTGGCGCAGATCGGATCTACGCCTCCTCTGTGGTCATGGCGGTGAAGCTGTTGAAGCCGACGATGAACATGAAGACACTCGCCATGGCCGCTGTTGACGGTCCTTAAGCACCAAATATAATAATCAAATAAATAAAGAAAAGGATCCAAATGCAACCAACACCCAGACTTAGGGTTTTATCTGACAGAATTCCACGAGTTTTGGTGTTTGTCTATTTCTGCAGGGGGTTATCAAGAAATGTGGAGGAAAGGCCCACAGGTCAGGTTTACATAGAGATATTAATGTGTCGCGCAATTTTCTATCATCTAGAAGAGTCCAGAAGCCACTGGAACGAACGGGAGGCCGAGCGGGCCCGGGGGCAGGGCGCCCGCCTAGGTGCCTCAACCAATCAGGCTCCGTCTCACGGATTATGCTCCACCGACCTAAATGATTAAGGAAAACTGTGCAATTAAGGTCGGTTTGATCCGACGGCCCACGTTCATTTGGAGGGGCTATATAAGCAGGCCCTTGGCCACTAGAGGAGGCAATCCCCATTATTCATTAGCATATTTTCCAGAGAGGATTCAGAGAGAGAGGTTCCTTAGAGTTCCAACCTCATAGGGCTTAGCATCCAATGTGAGAGTATAATTAGTTCTACTAGACTGAGAGAGATAGAGTGGAGGTGTAGATCAGAGGAAGCCCGGCCTGTCGGTGTCTACTCCGAGGTTGTACCTGCGAGATCAAGTCTCCTAACCCGAGGCTTGCTCCTAGGATTCTTCCGTATTTCGACTTCTAAATTCTAGTAAGTTCTTTGTCTTATTGTTCTTTGGTTTATGAGTTTACTTTGATCTCTTCGTGTAGAGTTTAGAGTAATCATCTCTAGCGTAAACGTGGTGTTTGGGCTAGGATACTCATAGATATCCCCTGTCTAGCTAGACCGTGGTAGTAGCGAGGAACGTGACGTTTCCAAGTTACCTTTGTAGCCCATAATCCCGTTAGCAGGATCGATAGGATTTATCGGTGCGGGTCGAACATCCTCTGTGGTGTCTAGATTCCGTTAGCCTCCCCAACAAAACAGTAGATCATCCTTACCAAGGTTAGAACAAGGGTGCAGTTGAAGTCTTCTCTATGTATCACTCACATCGAGTCATAGTGGTTGTAGCCTAAAGGTTAGTAGTAATAGATTTGGTTAGTCAGATGCACACTTTCTCCCAGTGGTAAAAATATAAATACGATACACTAGATAACCTCCCGGGTGAAGTGCTCATCGATATCCATGCGCTTGCGGATCATTTCCTGATGGCGTTAACAAATATCAACAAGCATTTCTGGCGCCGTTGCTGGGGAGAAAGACGATTTGCTGAGATAACTTTGAGTCTTGCTATTATCTTGTATTATACTTTTATACTTTTATTCCTTTATCTTTTTATTTTTTCCATCTTTATGGACAACTCAAATTCCACACCTATTATTGAACTTTTTGCACCTTCGAAGACCAGCCATAGACCATGGGAGTCAACAAGTCCATTCTTTGCCCCTGATTATGATCTGTGTCTGGAGTTGATTGCAATAGGTCAAAACCAACCCTTTTCTATAGCCGAGGTCCTATCTTTTAATCAAGAAGATAATGAATGTTCAGCTACACCTAGGGAATCTTTTAATCTTTCTATAAATTCTGGTTTAGACCTAGCCCTACAAGACCATGTTTTTCCTTGATATTTTCACATTGGTCTTAATCATATAACCTTTGGTAGAGTTTTTCTTTCTTTATCTATTAGTAAAGCAAGGTATGTCTTCATTCGTGGACATCCTTCTTGCACTAGTCTTCATAAAAAAATCCTAGAGATAGAGAAGGAATCATCTCCCAGACGAGGAAAGGAAGTTTCAATAGCCGATTTCCAAACATTTCAATCCCATGATTCGGCTATCCAACCCAAACTAGTAGTGCTCCAAAATCATCTAAGGGAAGAAGAAATTCTACGTTTGGAAATTCATTTTGTGATGAGCTTAAACTTCCTGCTTCATAAGAGACCTTTGAGTGCATATAGTTTGAACCTTCCTAAGAAGGGATCTCTTAGAAAGCATCTCAAATCCAATCCCTTTGATGGACATCTAGAAAGACTCAAGGATGGCATCTTAAGTGATGCAATAGAAGGAGAGCGAAGCCATTTAGAAGACAATCTCATCTTCTCCCATTCTACGCCCACTTTTGATGACTCGTTCGAACCTATCTTTAAACCCATCCTTCAGCCTAATAATATCTACTATGCTCTTTCTCTTGAACCTCCTGATGATCCTATGAATCTCTCTAGACATCCCATGCATAAGAGTCCCCAAGACCATAAGGAGGATCGAGAAGAGCAACATCAATGGCTAGAGGGCATTAAAAATCCATGTGCTATCACCATTGAATGGATGGACAAGGAAGAAGCCTTAATGGATTTTGACTTTGGCTCAATTTCAAATGGTGAGTTCTTGACTCCCTTTGAAGATGAGATTCATCCAACTACAGAAGAGGACATAGGCGAGACCAATCTAGGAGAAACTCCGAACATTCAGATTGGAGACGAAGATAACATTAATGAGCATGGAATTTATTTCATAGCCACTTCGTTTACTCCATGCTCATATGAAACATCTTCCCAATCTATTGGTCTCTCCAACATCACCACATTTAAGATCTCCAACCCCCTCTTCCTTTCTATTTATAAAAACTTTAAAAGGACGGTTATCGATGCATATGTCTATAATAAATATTGCAGATCTCGGTGAGTTGATCTTGATATAGGTTAGCGTTGGAGGGGAAACCACTTCGCCAACATAAATTGATGGTTTCCCAAGGACAAGCTTAGTGTCCTAAAACAAGCACTAATCAGATCGTAACATGAGCTTTTAATTATTCGCAACATTACCTTGTGTATTGAGCATATAAGGATAATTGTAAAAATATTCCTTCGGGTATTCTTATCACTAACCTTTCCAAGATTGGAGCAAGAAGAACGGATGAATGACAAGCACAAGGTATGTCCAACGAATCATCATATAACATTGAATTAAATTCATCCAAACTTGAATTTTGCAAAATTCAAGCTTGGGGGAGTACTTTAAATAAAAACATCCTTTGCCATGTTGCTATGTTGGTTGTACCTACCTTTGAGCCATGCTCAATTTGTTAAATACTAATCACACTACTTCATCTCCACTTGTGTAGATCTCTATAAATGCTCTCATGCTACCTTTATTTGCTTTAGTATACGTCTAGGTTTGGAGTAGTTTCATTTATCTCTTAAATAAGCATGGTGCTTAGTTTAGGAATGATGATCTTACTTCCAAGGGATTTTAAATTAAGCATGGTGCTTAGGTTAAATTGCCATCCTAAATCAAATTAGACATGGTGTCTAGGTTGATTTTTGAGCCGATAGTATGCTATAGTAGACATTGGATATTTTGTTGGACTAACCCCTACAGGAAAACATTCAATATCGACCTGGGAAGTCCTAAGATAAACTCACATTAGAGAAAGGGAGAGACACATGAAGGTTAACAATTTACACAAGGAATGAATAGCTCACAAGAGATGATCCATGGAGGGTGCCATAAACACGATACAGAACTGCTAAGAAAGGAAAGTTTCCACAAGGTGATACTGTACCATCACTCTTCAAGTAAGGTAACATCTTAAGGTACTTGACTATCACTTTTATAAGCTTCTCTTTAGTTATGGCGTTCACATGAATAAAAGAGACAAACATGTATGATTTACAACTCTAGATTAACCAACCGAATCGATTCAATATGTTTAGTCCTTCGACCTTTGTGATCCCACACTCTCTAATCATACGAGCTAAAATGTTGCACATGCAATCTTTGGAAGATATATATATATATATATAAAAGCATAAGTATAGATAGATTATCTTTCCATTAGGTTGAGCGATCTGATCTGACAAATGTTTCAAATACTACACTCATGATCTTATCAACTTTGTCTTGCTCACTATGATTAAGGTTAGAGAAGAACAAATAGACTTTTGGTTCTGTTGGTGTTTTCCACCAACAGGGCCCATGCACTTGATCTATACCTTGTCTCTATATATACAGTTACACTTCGAGCAAAACATGGAGGAGTTTTCCAACTCCTAGACTCTACCAAGTGAAGGACTTGGATCTACAAGCACAAACACACTAAGCAGGATGTTGCCAATGCCGCACCACGAACTGCTGGACAAACGAAGAGCATGGGTGACACCATATCAAGAGGTGCAGATGTCAGGGCCCACACCTAATCAAATGATGCACCTAAAGGATGAACACGGTGAGAAGTCTTGTCCAAAAGACTTAAAACATTGGATCCTTGTCGGAAGGTAAAATCGGTATTTATCCATATTTATGTTTTCTGCATTCCTTTTCCTTTTTATTTCATCACTTGCATTAGCATATTTACTTTTCCACATTAGCATTAGAAAAGAAAACAAAAAATATTTGTTCATTGCACTGCATCACAAAATCTAAAGCCCCATGTGAGTAGACTTGTGGTTTAAAACCCATAGGTATATTGACTATAGTGGCATAAAATAAATATGTTTTTATCTTACAATAAAAACATAAAAATAATAAGTGCATGATCCTGCTAAATAAATAAAATTTATTAGAAGGAATCTCAATATGATAAAGGCTAAGAGATTTTATGCTAACACTTAACCAGTTCCATAAAGTTTTGTTGTCTATTTGAGCTCCACAGAATTCAAGGATCAAAGAAGACTAGCCGGCGGAGGACATAGTAATCGCTGTCAGGGTGCTGCCGACATTCAAATACACCTCCGTCACCTGCTAGCTACATCAGAAGAAATTACGTCAAAATCCAGCTTGGGGGAGAGCACCCCCATTTATCCAGCTAAGTGTTTCTACTCGCGTTTATACTTTACTCAAATAATAAAAAGATGCATAATCATGAAAACCCAAATAAAAATTTTGTGTTTATATATATCTTTGCTTAGTTTGCTAAATAAATAAATAAAGTTTGCTATGAACCCTCATGATAGGCTCTCACATGGAAATAATGAATAGTTGCTCTGCCATAACTAGTTCTCAAAATTGAAGTCTCTCTCATGTTTAGGCATGACTGTTATGACTTAAGATTTGCTCTAAACCTGAACTTGTGGGAAGAGTACTTGATCTAAAGTCTAAGTCGTTAACGAATATGATATGAAAAGGTTGAGCTGCTGTTTATCTGTTCCTAGAGTGCTAGAATTTTGGAGAATTTTATCTTTGAAAATCTTTAAAATATTGCATGATGAGTTCCTGTATGATGAGAGTTGAAAATCCTACCACGGCCATATATACATGTTTATTAGACTATGAACCATATATTTACTTTTTACTCCTTATGAGCATTGAGTGTGGTCAAGCTGTGTCATACGGTTAAAGATTCACTTGCACGTTCACTCATATATGACTCTGGAAGTACGCATCCACATACATCCACTCATTTCCATCTCCAGATTCACCCAAAATTATTCTACTCCTATCCGGGAGAGAATAGCCAAAAACTTTTTCCTACCCCTGTTACTTCTTGTGAAATAAATGATCGAGATATTTTGGTTACTACCACTTGCTACATTATTATAGGAGGGTGAGTGCTCTGAAAAATATATATATATATATATCTACAAGGAAATAAAAAGGAGCAAGTGCCCGGAACCTCGAAGAAAAGAAAAAGTGAGACGAGAGGTAAAAATGGACAAATGTCCTATAGTAGAATTAGGGGTACAAGATGCCCACCTGAGAGAAAATATAAAGAAAATAGAGAGCATCTCATTCTCCTCAAAAAAGCTTCAAAGTGCAAGAAAGGTATGTATCCCCTAAAAAAGCAAAAATAGAATTAGACTTTCACCATTGTTATCACCATACACCATTCACTCGCCGCACATGCACATCTTGATTTGACTTATTGACTTGTCCTTGTGGATCCATGGTTTGACTATGCAATAAATGTCTTGTAAGTATGTATTATCTATCTCCCACCTATGAGCTCCAGATATCAAAACCTTATTAGAGTAGGGTGAGAGAGAAGGCAATATCACTATGCCTCATACCAAAAATACCACATACTTTGAGAGAAGGCATATACCATTACTGCCTTGGAAAGGATCCAGAAATACCACAAAAGAGAGATTTAAGAGAGTCATACAAGGAATCTCTGAGTTTTGTTTGAAAATCTACAAAAACTCCAGAGCTATAAATGATCAAAGAACAAGAGAC